>NC_133357.1:22045569-22345569 GCF_030506205.2 Paramisgurnus dabryanus
GTACTTATTTCCTACTGCTGTTTCATGTAGCACGGCACAGAGAACTAATAATGTGCACGTGTAAATGTGTTTGCTGCTGACCATCACACTGTTATTACAGAGCCGACCGTCATCATTTCTAAAGCCACTCAGCTGGATGTTACAGTCGGAGAGAGTGTTGTTATCCCATGCCAGGTGACCCGTGACCCCTCCCTCGAAGTCAGATTCACCTGGTTCTTCAATGAGCAGATGATCAACTTCGGAAGCCATGGGGGCTATTTCGAAAAAGTTGGTGGGGTACGTATCATTCCTTAAAGACTGATGTTTTCAGCATAATTTCGTTTTTAAATACTACTTATGATAGTCAAGGGCCCCTGGGCACTGGCCCATCCATCCATGGGTGTATGGACTTTTGTTTAAATATCTTATTCTTATTTTAAAGCTATCAAAAATATAATGTTTCTAAGAAGAAAAAATAATAACAGTTTACACCAATTTTCATTTACCCACCTGATTTTAATGATGAATATTATTATATGATAAATATTGATGTATGGTATAATAAACACATATTTTTATCGTTTTGTATGTCTGTATGTTCTCACAGTCATCCGCTGGTGACATTATGATTCGTAACATTCAACTACGGCATGCAGGGAGGTACACTTGTGCTGTACAGACTAATGTAGACAGTGCGTCTATAGCAACAGATGTGGTGGTACGAGGTAATGTCTAATTATGCATATTTATCATAATATACTCATTTTAAACCTACTAGGTTAAACAAACTAAAAAAAAAAATTAAAAAATTATCCAAATCCTTATGTGTTTTGCGCCACTATCTTCTTGCAGGTCCCCCTGGCCCACCACTGGACATCAGAGTTGATGAGATCACAGAAACATCATCGATTGTATCCTGGCGTCCAGGCCCTGATAACCACAGTCCTGTATTTGCCTACAACATTCAGATCCGAAGCCCTTTCTCACTCGGATGGCAGGCTGCCAAAACAGGTGTGCATGAATTGTTGGCTTGAATTAAAATGCTCGGCTTTTCGAAAATGATCTGCGAGTGTGTTGTATAGTCATTACTGAAGTTAGATTAGTTTGGCGCAAGGCCTATAAATTCTTTTCAGTGCTTTAATCACAGTGATATTTCATAGTCTATTTCATAAAGCCTGGTTAGAGGCATATAATTGTTTGGACATAATGTCCACGATCCATCTGTCCATTGACTGAACACCAGTTAAACACTGTGCATAAAATTGGAGGGAAGCTTTGTAAACTCCAGTTAGATTATATTATTGTTATATAACTTCCTGGAGTCTAAGGTTGTGTCCAAATAGCTCCTTAAAAATCTATTTTATGTGGTGTCCAAAATTATAGTGGTCATTATTCAGTGCATTCATTCAACCCCACAATGCACCACAATAATGAGGGTACAACTGACTTACACTCACAGCTAGCCGCTACTCGTTTAATCTTTGTTAAAGGCACAATATTTAGTAAAATATCCAAAAAGCACTTGCACAGTGTGATATATTTTTCGTGCTGTCGTGTGTTTACACTATCCCAAAAGTTCCCAGGGATTTGTAAATTACAAATAATCAGTCATCCCTTGTCATTCTCATCTCATAATGACATACTATTCGCGTTATCCTCTGGATTCAATTGTGAATTCCATTCCATCTCTGGATGATGACATCCAATCTCCCGTCGTTCCTCTCTCCTTCAAAACGTCTTTAAGCTTCCCCTTTGTTGTTGTTATTGTGTAATAGCCACCTCTAGTGGTAAAATGTATACATTGTCAACTTTAGATTAAGGCACAGTTACTTTTCATTTAAAAAATGTATTTTAGTAAATGCTAAAATAAACATGCACTAAGATGAATAAATTCTGTAAAAGGGTTGTTTATTGTTAGTTCATATTAGCTAATGCATTTTTGACATGCTGGCAAAATTATGAATGAGCAAATTTAACAAAAAAATGACAGAGCTACACCTGTTTTAAGTTGACAGAGTCAGCAAAGTCAATTTTGAGAAAACATTTGTTCAAGGTTCAAAAGCAAAATCACTGCATCCATACCTTAAAATCACTGGTATACTAATATATGTAGCGCACACACACAGTCAAAAACAATATGTAGGAAAAATATTTGTTCAACTTTTTTCTTTCTTTTATTGTTTGATTGACATTGAGACAGACAGCTTTAAGATCTACTGTAATGCAATCTAATATAATGTTACACATCAGACATTTTTTCCCAACAGTTAACCAAACATTCATTTAAGACATAACAGATTAAATCTGTGTGAATTCTTCTCAAAACATATATATTTTTAAAACTGTAATTCTCTGTATATGTGTACACTCGTGCATCTGTGTGCATGCTTTGGATCTGTCAGTCAGTGCGAGAAAGATTGTTTTCATGTCTTACCACTCTTAATAACTCTTTTTACATCAATCAGATCCTGATCTTTATCTCTTTTAATATAACATCAACCAAGTCCTGCACTCTATCGTCCGATTTCGATTTTACATTTCCTTTGGTGTATAGGTGTGTACCTACATGTTATGCAAAAGGTACAAACCCCAAAGTAAACGATGATGCGAGTAATCGTTTCCAAAGTAAATCTCTTTTCTTGGACTACAACAAACACATGGATTGTAGGCAACAGTTTACTTCCTGGGCCTGTTGATGTAGTAAAGACCGACATTATCATAATTCCTCCCGCTTCAGACTCACAGCCTGTAAGTTAACTCATATTAGCAACCGAATCTTTCAAAAATGGTAATTTCCAGCTGACGTCAGAGGTATTCAGGCCAAGCACAACGTACAGATTAGCTGGCCAATCAGGGACACAGAGCTTTTCAGATTGCTGAGTATTGTTCAAAATCAATGGGTTTAAGGAAGGCAGAATATCTGGAGCTACAAAAATGTATTGTATGTGGAAAATAATGTGTTTTTTAACCATAAACCACGTGGACACACTATATCAATGCTAAAGACAAAATAACATTGTTTTAGCAATAAAATAGGTGCTCTTTAAAACTGAAACCTAAATGTCACGTGCATTTGGATGAACGCACATCTTTGTATAGGTAAAGCATTTAGGATGGTACATCAGTGGCGGCTCGTGACTGCTCATCTGAGGGGTGCAAATTCAAAATATCTGTTCGGAGTGTCATTTGTGTTGCTCGTGTTTTCAAATTATGTGTTTGTTGCATCATGTGAACCATGTGCATCACGTGTTTTGTCAAAATATTTTTGAACTTTCCATTGTCCAATCGAATAAGTTGTGGTGAGGGAAGTTTACAGTTGCTTTGAAGAACCGGACTCCACTCGCTCACTCTCTCCTGCGTGTTTGTGCACCTCTCATCCTCAAACAAGGTCAGAGCAAGCGTCCTCTTTTTAAAGTTTCTGCTAATATGACAGTTAACAGCAAAAGAGCGCTCATGCTTCAATATTTGATTGACAAGACAGCTGACTCGTAGGTTGCTTAGCAATATAAAAAGCCGCGTCGCACTGCTCTTTTTTAAAAAGGGGATCGCACACCGGCCGCGCAGCTCAGCGCCAGGCAGCGCCGCGTCGCGCCTAGGAGAACTCGCGCCTAGGAGAATAGCGCGAGCTTCGTCAGATAGCGTCTACTTCAAAATGTAAAATATATAATTAGCAGCCAATGTTAATCCTTAATGATTTGGGACAAATATGACTTTATTTAATGTTAAACTATGTGAGTGGCGCTGTGTGGCGCGACAGGGATTTGAGCAACTTCCTGAGTCACAGCTGGGCGGCGCGGACAGGCGCCACCTGGCGGCGCCGGTGTACGTATACTCATAGAAAACAATGTGTTCAGTTGATTTAGAATGGTGCGGCGCTGAGCGGCGCGGCCGGTGTGCGATCCCCTTCATTCAAAAATGAAAAATATTTTACAATTCATGCAAATGCAGTGATGAAGTTCATGTTCTCATGATTTATTTTTATGAATTAAAATGTTTTGAAATGTGCTGTGGACAGAGACACATCCGTTTTTTTTTCTCTTTCGCGCAGGTTATGTTTTGAAAGACGATGTCCTGTAGCTCAGGCATGGCCTCACTTTTCAACAGGCCCAACTAAAACTATTTTTTCCACAAAAAAAACTACTTTTACTATATTCTAATTTTGTCAAGAATTATTAAAAAATTGTCAATAAGCTCATAATTTCTGCTAAAATAGTCTAAATGTTTAGTTTTAAAACCATTTTAAAAAGCTGGTTATATTTTGATGTTTCTGCGCAAGTTCAGCAGACAGTGAGGTTCGGGTTTGTTCTGATCAGAGCTCGTGAGCGTAGAGCGCATTTCTGAATAGCCTATTAGAAATATTTTAATTAGAAATATAAAAAAAATATATTATAATGGATTTTTTTTAGGTCGGACAATGATTACCAAATTTCTCTCTCGTATTGCTCCTCATAACCACTGAAAACAGTCAAACCAAAAGTCAAATTATAATGGACGGAAGTTAAAAGTGGTGGGTACAAAGTGACTTATGACGAAATATGGTGGGTACGCGTACCCACCGTCACTGAAATCGACGCCTATGAAAACCTCCCCCCCCACTGTTTTTTTCACAAATCGCACCCTGACGGGCTACATACATGTTGTGACAAACTTCGCATCGAGTGCCCTCGAAAAAAAAGTCACCGGCCGCCACTGTGGCACACCAGTAAGAAAATGTACAAATAAAGATCATTTTAGATGTTTAATGACTATTTAGAGCATTGAGATCGCTAGATGAGTGCTTAATGTACTTGACCAAAATCCACATTCATTCTGTAGCACAAAATGACACTTTGTCCATTCCAACTCATTTTGCCACCACAGGTCACATTTAATGTTAACAGAAGCAACCTGTAAAGTATAACCAACTTAGTTTTCTGAATTATATCTGTAAATAATCTGTATGAATTTTAGTAATTAAGATAAAAAATGTACATATTCTCCACCAGTTCTCGATTTACATCATGTCTGTCTTAGATCATTTATTCTTCCATATTTTCTTGTGTAGCACCTTGGCCATGGAAAAATATTTTGTTTCACCTTGTACAAGCTGCACATGCTTGAAATGACAACAAAGCTACTCTACCTCAGTTGACTTATGATGTGATGCCCTAGAAGAAGATGTAAAGCACACCAGAGATACTCAAGCATATACAAGGCTTAGTTCTTATTTTCTCTCTGTTTCAGTGCCAGAGACTCTAGGAGGAGATCAGCTGACAGCTCGTGTTGTAGAGCTGAGTCCATGGGTGGAATATGAATTCAGAGTTCTGGCCACAAACTCCATAGGCACGGGTGAACCCAGCAAACCCTCGCAAAAAATAAAGTCCAAAGACGCATGTGAGTACTACTCACTAGTATGTTTGGCATAGATATATGCTGTATACCTACTGTAGCTCCTCCTTGTCATAATTGCTTTAAGACAAACATATGTTTAGTTTAGCTTACTTGTTAACTACAGTGTAAGACAATCCCTTCATGTATTTTACAGGATTGTCTTTATAGTACAAGGCACAATTTCTACTTGTTTTGCTAAGATAAATCGAGGAGGCTAAACTGATCTAAGAAAAAATTGCACTTCTGTTGTGTCTTATCTTCTCTAAAACTGCCTGAAACAAGTCTTTTTATAAACGCTGCAGTGCCAAGGACGACCCCAGCAAGAGTTAGCGGTGGAGGCGGCAGTCGCTCTGAGCTTGTCATCACATGGGAGGTAACACAGCACATTTAAGTGCATGCAGTTAAGTGTCAACTGTGGACCGTCCACCAGCCTGTATAAAAAAAGAGTCCCATCATGCTGTCAATGCAGTTATCCTGTAATTTCATTGGCCCTTGTTTAAAAGGCAGTCACAGTTCAGTCAGGCAAAGAAAATGTTTATCTGAACAGAGAAAAATATGCTCAAGCACCGTGAAAGGGATTCAACAGTCTGAGTTGAAGCCTTTGGTATGAAACTGCTATGATATTATTATCTCTCTTTCTGTCCCTCACACACTGCCACGATCGATCTATCCAACCATTCATCCATCACTGTTTGAAATGTGTGGTTCTTCAGCCAGTGCCCGAAGAGCTGCAGTGCGGTCCGGGGTTCGGCTACGTGGTCGCTTTTCGTCCTCTTGGTGGTCAGAACTGGATGCAGGCGGCCGTGACTTCCCCTGATGCATCCAGATATGTCTTCAAAAACGATAGCATTCCACCCTTCTCACCATTTCATGTGAAAGTGGGAGTTTATAACAACAGAGGAGAAGGTCCTTTTGGACCCATCACCACAATATACTCAGCAGAAGATGGTAAGAGACACTACTTAACTAAACTAGTTGTGTCGTTGTCCTGTTAGCTTGAAGGTTAAGAAATGTTTTGGGGAATGGTGGGATACAGGTTTGTATCTGGTGCCACAAGTAGAGCATTATGTTATGTGGGCTGTCAAATGATTAATAGCGATTAATCGCAAACAAATAAAAGTTTGTGTTTGCATTATATATGTGTGTGCACTGTTTGTATTAATTATGCATATATAAATACACACATTCATGTATGGTTTTAAAAAACATTTACATCTGTGTATACACTCACCTAAAGGATTATTAGGAACACCTGTTTAATTTCTTATTAATGCAATTATCTAATCAACCAATCACATGGCAGTTGCTTCAATGCATTTAGGGGTGTGGTCCTGGTCAAGACAATCTCCTGAACTGAATGTCAGAATGGGAAAGAAAGGTGATTTAAGCAATTTTGAGCGTGGCATGATTGTTGGGGCCAGACGAGCCAGTCTGAGTATTTCACAATCTGCTCAGTTACTGGGATTTTCACACACAACCATTTCTAGGGTTTACAAAGAATGGTGTGAAAAGAGAAAAACATCCAGTATGCGGCAGTCCTGCGGGTGAAAATGCCTTGTTGATGCTAGAGGTCAGAGGAGAATGGGCCGACTGATTCAAGCTGATAGAAGAGCAACTTTGACTGAAATAACCACTCGTTACAACCGAGGTATGCAGCAAAGCATTTGAGAAGCCACAACACACACAACCTTGAGGCGGATGGACTACAACAGCAGAAGACCCCACTGGGTACCACTCATCTCCACTACAAATAGGAAAAAGAGGCTACAATTTGCACGAGCTCACCAAAATTGAACAGTTGAAAACTGGAAAAATGTTGCCTGGTCTGATGAGTCTTGATTTCTGTTGAGACATTCAGATGGTAGAGTCAGAATTTGGTGTAAACAGAATGAGGACATGGATCCATCATGCCTTGTTAACACTGTGCAAGCTGCTGGTGGTGGTGTAATGGGGTGGGGGATGTTTTTTTGGCACACTTTAGGCCCCTTATTTAGATTTTTATACATTTAATATAATTTATCAATTAAAAAATTATATATAAATAAAAATTTTCTTTAATTTATTTATGTATGTATGTGTGTGTATTTATGTAAGGAATAATTGACGACAGGCTCGGATTGGAGTCAATTATTCATCTTATACCGCGGTTACCACAAACATTGCTCTGGTACCTATTTTTAAGACATTTGACAGGTCAGGTATGCATTTATTAAAAAATAATGAAAACCCATGGAACATTTCTCAGCCATTCAGAATAAAGCATTCAACAGGCTGGTGGTATAAATATACATAATAATTATACATAGTTGACGCACATTTATGCAAACATTTATTGTGTATGCGATTAATCGTGATTAATCATTTGACAGTTATCATGGACCTTTTTATAAAAGTAAGATGTTACAATAATGATTATTCTGACCACAGAGCCGAGTCGCGCACCCGGTCGAGTCCGTGTCAAGAGCTTGTCAGCATCAGAAGTGGAGGTCAGCTGGAAGCCTCTACCATGGAGCACCAGTAGGACGCGCATAATGGGTTATGAGGTGAAGAAACAGAACCAAAGCATTTAAACTCTTTCCCGACAGTGTTTTTTTATTGCCATTGTTTTGCATTGTTTCCCACACATTGATTTTACTTGGGTGGGCCGTCCAGGTATATTAACAACCGCCCAAGTATATTTGCCATCACATTGTATCCTTTCATGTTTCTGAACTTGAGCCGAGTTGTCTGCACTATACACGATCTATAATAAAACTATCGTTTGCATTTAAAACTGCCAACAAAACACAGACATTTGATGCAGTTTTACTGCCTGCGACTCATGACCCTGGCCCATTTCAACGAGATCCAGCTTTAAACAAACCCATTGCACAACTCCACTGCTACCTCAGATAAACAAACTATGGGCCAGATTTACTAACAGCTTGCGCCAATGCAAACCATCCTTTTGGCATTAAATAACGACTGTCTGGATTTACTAAAGATGCGCAGTGGATAATTAGCGAAGAGGTGTGGTCTAGTTATTTTTGCGACTGACCTTACTGCATATACATTTCTAGGAGTTTCCCTTTCAGACGCAAAATTTATGGGTGAAGATTATTTAAATGATTCACGCAATTCAATTGAATTATGTTTGCACGTGTGATATAACTGGTATTTGTGCCATTATTTTACGCCAAAAAAGCATGTTTTAAATAATTTTGCGTTTGAAATGGCAGCAGTTGTAGTTGATAGGAGAAATTTTGGCAGAGATCAGAATGCGCGTGGTACAAGGCAGAATTTTTTTCCACACGTAACAGTTTTTATGGAATGCCAGAGGAACATAATATTCAAAAATATTGTTTGCCAAGCCATGTTATTTTTTACTTGCTGGAGGAAATAAAAGAGAAGTCACACAATACCGGGTGTTTTAAAACTTCTTATAAACCATCATCTTTTTGTCCTCCAGTTCTTTTCAGTGCCCTATGGCTTCGTTAGCTGCGATGTCCGTGGTGCTGAACTCAAGGGCATTAAAGGCTCTCTAAGCGAATCTGCGAGACGTTAGTTATTGTTGACGTTTGAAACTGTTTTCAAACAGACGGAGCGAAGCCCTCCCTTCCGTGCTTTCATGAACGCGCCCAACCCCCACCCCAAATCCTTATTGTCGTTTATTGGCTGGAATACTTTGTTTTGTTTTGTGATGCTAGGTTTGGCCACTTGTTGATATTGCCGTTTGTGAAGCCTGGGCTGTCTACAGAGATCGCGTTTTTTTACAGTTTGATCAGCGGACAGGCAGCAAGCAGATAGTGAGGAGATGTTTCCGGTATGTAACAAAAAATGTTTTATGGTCTAAAACACTTCAATTCGCTTAGAGCACCTTTAAGCGTTAGTAGATCACCTGCACCTCATCAGCTCTGCTTATTTGCCTCGCTTTTAGTAGATTGCGTTGGTCATTATTGAAATCAGCTGTTGTGCTTGTGTTATTAAATTTGCTCCTTTGTAGTAAATACCCTGCAGATATTACTGTACCATTCCCATCTGCGCTTTTTTGGAATTGCACTCTCGTGCTAATTTGCCCGTTTAGTAAATCTGGCCCTATATTCATCGTTTCCATAATACTGGGTTCATTTGGGAAGCTAATCAAAACACACTTCTTTGGCGTCGTAGATTTCTCTGTGGGTGTGGCTCCTCAAAACAATAAATACAAACCAGACAACCATCAAGATGTCAACACTGCGTAAATAAAAGTTAAGATTAACATAAGAGTGTTGATCGCTTGTCCATTTATAGCGTCGGATCTGGTTAGGACATGGTGTTAAAAAATTGTTTCTGATATTGATAGTTGACTGTGAATTTCAGCTGAGGTACTGGAGTACAAAAGATAAAGCGGACACAGCCAGTGTAATGAGGACTGTGGGAAACAGGACATCAGCTGTTATTCGTGGACTGGACCCGAGCAGTACGTACTACATTAAACTCAAAGCCTATAATACTGCTGGTGTTGGGCCCGACAGTGCTGTGGTCAATGTCACTACAAAAAGACCCCGTGAGTGTGCTATTGCTTTTTAAGTGAACATTTCAACAGCTTTTGCCGTAGTCTCACAACTTTATCTTGAATGTATTTTCTCTACTCTTTCATGACTTGCTCCAGCACCAAGCCAGTCTCCAGCGAAAGTCATGTGGAATACCACAGATTCCAAACTCATCCTCAGATGGGATCATGTCAAGGCTTTGGAGAACGAATCTGAAGTTATGGGCTATAAGGTATGAACACACTTACATCACCACGTCTGTATTTGACAACTAGATGTGTAACAATAATAGGCGATACACACTAATAATACCTGTCCGATACCGATTCTGAATCACAAAGGCGATATGTTTGAGTCACTCTGTTGTCATTTAATCTCTACATATACACTGAGTTATAAAGCTGCTGTTTTTGAAGGTCATGTACAAGCAGAGCAGACAGAGTCGACCCAGCGTGGTGGAGACCAACAACACATCTCTTGAGCTCTCATTACCTGTGGATGAGGATTACATCATCCAGATAAAGCCGGTTAGTGAGGGAGGAGAAGGAAGCAGCAGCAGGCAGATCACCATTCCCAGGATAGCAGGTTTGAAATGATGACCTTTGTGGCCTTTATATATATTATAAGCTATCATGTTCACTCAGCACGCTTTAATTGTTTTTTTATTGTGAATTATTTTATTGTATTTTTACAGTCGCACATGCAATCGGATTAGCCCCGGAAAAGAAAGCACTACCATCACTCATAACACTAGCACTCTGTACGGTCAGGACTTTATTATGACAGAAGAACCAAACTCAATTGAAAGTAAACATTACCAAAATCCACCACAAGGGGGTCCAGTATGTTTTACACACAGACTCTTCAGATTGAAAGTTTTCCTCTCATTTTTTTTAAAGAGGAAGTTTGCTATCCCGGATTACTGACACCAAAGCTGCTAAGACAATGGAGTTACTGAATCGTTTTTGGGACGAATGGAGTGATTTGTATATCATTTTGATAGATGTTACCTATTTGGCTCCTGGCTTGGAACTGGACATTCAAGGTTCATAAAATGCCATGGATTCACATGCAAGGAAAGTCGAATCCATATTCATCCATTAGACTGTTGGCAGCGGAGAACCACGCAAATGCCTTTTCTATAGCAACCCTGAGACTGCTTCATGAACTCTGCTAAAGAGGATCCCTACTGCCATACCTCAGACATCTTCATCAAAGGACTTTGATCTAACCTGATGTTCCTCATCAACATACTCTCAATCAGACAGAGTTTACAGTATTGACATGGCCCGTGTCTGTTTAAATGCTAAAGTCAATGCTGCTGGCCTTACATACAGAAAGAGCTGGACGTTCCTTCAAGCAAGCACTGAGATCTTTGTTTGTTAGTGGGTGCCTGTATGATGAGAAGCGCCATGTAAGATATCCTCAGGACCAGAACAGCCTTAAATAGTTGTCATTATTTCTGTTTAATTGTTCATTTTCTGTATTTTCCTTTCATTTGATTGTTAAAGAAGACTAGCACTATTCTGTTGTGGGTACGTTCAATAGGCAATGTCTGTGGTCACTAAAATACCTGAAAATGCTTACGTTTTATGATTTTCAAGCTGTTTAGCATGAACTGGCTCTGTAGTCGCTTGAAATACAGTTTGAATGGATTGTCTGCTTTTAATAAAATAAATACGTTATTTGAAGATTTCTATGGGTTAGTCACCACGATTTTTACTGCTGCTAAATACACATTTACTACCATCAGAAATGCAAATGTATGAATTTACCTTGGGAATTGTTTTTGAAAACATGTCATGTTACTTTAAAACTGTACAAATATTTAACCATAAACTCATAATATAGAATAATAAGCATAATCCGTCATTCAAAAAACTTTTTACTACACTCTTAAAATGGTTGTGTAAACAACACATTTTGTGTCTTGTTAAGGGCCTCCTAGGATTCCCATATCAAAGTCCCTCTAGTTTGTGTTAAAAAGGGAACAGAAATCTTTTGTCCCACCTGTTGTGGTGTTGGACAGGAAAAGAATAACATAAGCTTTACACATATACACACTTTGCACTAAAGGTAAATCCAAAATAGTGATGGATGTTGTGCAGCCCTATGGAATATAGTCCACACATGACAAATGAGGTAATAATCAATATTTCAGAATAATTCAAACTCAGATATTGGTGTGTGATATCTAAGTTTTAATTATTTTACTACAAATCTCACCTCATCATTCCTCCTAGTGATTTTTCCAGGATAAACTGAGATGCCCCCAAGCTGGCTTCTTAAAACGGACTAAATTTAAAAAGAGCCAAAAGAGACGTTCTTTTGAACGGCTCTTTGAAAGGAACGGATCGCCAAGATCCGGATCCCCTCAAAGAGCCATATGCTGAGTCCCAATTCGCATACTATCCATCCTAAATAGTATGCGAAACTAGAATTAGTACTTCCCAAATCGTAGTATGTTGAAATGAGTATCCCCGTCAGTGTGAACTCCTCCCTTTCATCGTATGATTGGTCTGTTTGGACTTTCGCAAGGACTTTAGGGTGGTAAAGTGCGCGAAGCCTGCTGCAGTGCGGGCTTCGCTAAGACCGCATCAAGGGGGGCAAAGGAGGCGCTGATGAGCACACATCAAAGCGTAAAAATGACAGATGGGACACCCTACGGCTCATAGACTAAGCGAGCACGCGCAATTTAAGGCCACGAGATCGAAAGTCCACATGAAGTGCGCCATTTGGGACAGGGCCACACTCTTAACGGCTAACATTGCACACAACCCATTGCGTGCGGGAGGGAGGAGCTTAACCACTGACTTATTTGTAGTAATACTGTGGCTTTACAAATGTTAACTTTATTAGTCCAACCAAAGAAACATGGTTACTACACTTTTACTATAGTAAAAGCATGGTTAATTTTCATAGGGGTATTTTGGAGTTATATACATAAGTATAAAATTAAGAATAAAATACGTTAAACAATAGATATACTATAAACTTTAAATATTTTGACTTTAAAAAAAGTAGCTTTCTTTACACACATTGCACATGAACGTCAGAACCAGCCGCCTCACAAACGACCTGGGTTTGGTTCTACAATGACGCCCTGCTTCACTCCTCAACTTGGTAGAACACATTGTAAAATGTATTGTGGAAAAAAACAATGAGAAAAAAGATGGATATAGTAAAGAAAATTATATTGGACATAAGTTATAAGAATGAATGAAATATTGTTAACAGTCGTGGTGTGCGTAACTACGCAACCACGTTTTCGTTCACGTTGCATGATGTCATCGAAGTATGTCCCA
This sequence comes from Paramisgurnus dabryanus, assembly GCF_030506205.2. Classification (NCBI taxonomy): domain Eukaryota; kingdom Metazoa; phylum Chordata; class Actinopteri; order Cypriniformes; family Cobitidae; genus Paramisgurnus; species Paramisgurnus dabryanus. The sequence goes on from NC_133357.1 coordinate 22,058,735, forward strand.
GAACGTGCATACTCTTTTGCTACACACTCAAAACTATGTACATTTTCTTCACAAAAAAAGTACATACTTTTAGGTCGTAGTATAAGTAGGCAAATTGGGACTCAGCATTAAATCCCATCACTAATAAACGGTGGTCGGAGCCAGCTGCAAATGGGTGGGTTAGCAGCAAGTGGGCTGTACAAACTTCCAAAGGATTTTGATTGGTTTATTTAGTATCACCTGTGTTGTAGCAGCTATTGGTTTATGCTCCACAGTTGGTTAACATTTGTTTAATGTGTAAGTTTAGTTGCAATCAATCAGAAAACAAAGAAGAAAACCGCTTTCACATGTCAGCGTGCCGTTGAAATGAAGGGGTAAGCTTGCTGCAGCTGTACAGTTTTAAGTTTTGTAAAAAAGCATTATAAGTTCTGAAGAAGAACATTTTATAATGGCGTTTGTATGCTGTTTTTAGTCTTGATGTATTAATAAATAATAAGGGTAGAGAAAGTGTTCTTACTTCATGGATAATTTTATGACTTTTTTTAATTCTAATTCTCTTTCAGAAGAAGAAGAATGCTCTGCACTCTCTGAAACCTATGGGAAGAAAAAAACTGAACTTGCATATGAAAGTAAGAACTTTGATATAAGACAAAATACATATATTATGTAAATCATCAGCGGAAAATCATTTCAACGACCCGTCCGTCACATGAATCGGGAATTCCCGCAATTCCCAAAATAGCTGAAACAAACCTCAGTTATTCGATAGCACATATTTGCCTGGATACATCTAAACGAAACTCTGCTATCCAGGCGCATGTTGATGGATGCTAACTTTTGCAGTCCACAACACAGCGAGATTCAAGAAGTGTCCGGCTTGCCTGCACTTTTTTCACTCCTCCCCTTACTGCAGCCATCTGCACTCATCTAAATTCCAGGCAAGGCAAGCTGCAACAAGCCTTGTGGCTGCGCATACCTTTCAGCATACCGCGAGAGCTATATGTCTATTTTCCCCTTTGTGCGGCCGCTGCGCATATATTGATCAAAGCACCGTGAGAGCGATTCGAAAAAAATTATTTTAAACTTATTTGGATTTAAAAGACAAAAAAAATCATCCTGAGTTTTGGGATCGCTCTCGCGGTATTTTGATGTCATACGCCGATCACTATGCGCAGAGCCATAAAGTCGAATACCGTTAGATGCAACTGAAATACCAACAAATGCACTTACATTAAGATGTTTATAAGGAGAATCAAGAAAGATGAATGGTTCGTTAGTAAATGTTGGGATGTAATCTAAGTCAATGATCTTAAAAACAAAGTTTTGTAGACAAAAATTAATTCTACACAAGTAAAACATAACATACTACAATTTTCTATAATTTATTTTATTTGTTTTTATTTACCATATCAAATGGCCAACATACAGCCCCGCCGCTCCCATAACGCGCTATGCGTAGGACACCACGTGCTGAGGGGGCACCAATAATAGCCTAATGAAAAAAAATTATAATGCTGAAATTATTTCATTAGCCTATAGAAATATTAATAGGCACTTTTTATCCATGTATATGTTACAAAAAGGGGGGGGGGACGAGATAATTTAATTGTTCTAGTCTAGAATATGCCCCCCAGCCTTTGATGGTCCGTGCCGGTTGATCGCGCGGGCGCCTGACGAAGTTTGACAGAGGCCGTTTCTCAATCCGAAGGCTGCAGCCTCCAGAGGTCGTATTTATAGGCTGCATACGTCATCAAAACTTTCTTATTTCGTAAAATTAACAATTATAAAGTTAACTATTATTCTTAGTCAATCGTAAATTGTTGTAATATTCTTATGACTTGCTAATGTAATGTTCAGTTAACTGAAATAAACCAGGCTTGATGACGTATACAGCCTGCATATGCGACCTCGCGCAGGCTGCAGCTTTCGGATTGAGAAACGGCCAGTCAAAAGGCAACTTTTGGAAATGTCCCCGAAAAGACAGCAGGAGTCAGGATCGGAAAAAAGAAAAAAAGAAGAAACTGTGGGATGATTCCCGTGCATCACTTGAAGGTAAGTCCATCATGTTTAATTCCTAAATAAGGGAAATGCGCATGGGCTGCAGCTGCTGCTAACCGTAATGCGCCTCGAACTTGCTGTGCTGATATTAATGTTAGCAAACTATGTTGTTATAATTTATTACTTCAGTGCAAGCTAAATTGAGAAACATTACTGTAAAACATTACATACAGTATCAGTATGCATATGCATTTTACAAATAACTGACGCAACTGTTACTTTCTTTACTACGTTTCTTTAGATATTGAGCAGTGTTTTATTTTGTGGTTTATTTTGACGTGACGGTGGTTAATACTTTCTCAGTAAAAGTTAACATTAGCAGTCAGTGCACATGTTAGGCTAACAATTCATGACTCTTAAATATATATAAATATAAAACGTCATGATATGAAGCAAACATTACTGTGACACTTAGTTATCTGAATCTTTGTTTTAAGAATATTGAGTGTTCTTGTTTACTTATTTATGTTTATTTAATATAATTTATTTAAAGTGACATTGTACTTGGGAAAAACATGTCTGGATTATTTTGATAATTTAAGTTTGGTAATTTTTTCTGTTTTGCTATTCTATTAAAGTTTTCACTTTCAAATGTGTAGAGTGTGTTGGCTAAAGCTGTGAAGATTTTACTTTCTGCTATTAAGTTATATGTTTGGCAATAAAAAATTAAACTGGCAAAAACAAACAGGTCGGGGTGGGGGGCATTATAAAGGAATTATGCTTAGGGCACCAAAATGGCTAGCAGCGGCACTGCCAACATACATAACTAAAATAATATTTAAGTAGCATCAAGTGTAAACCTTTTAATGAAAATCAAACTTTTTCCATGTTTAAGTGCTATAATTTGGTCTCCAGTTCTTCTATCACTTAGTTTTGGTAAACCATTCTCTGCAAGGATGTGAAAAAATAGGTCATTGAAATTTGGCTCCCCTTGTGATGTCAGAAGGGGATAAGCCCCTTAAACTGCACTATCCAAGAGTGCAGAGATTAACTTTATTGGGTTTAAAAGGCAAAATGGCAATTTTAAGATGCTATAATAAATTATATGGTATTTTGGGTAAAACTTTACATATTCTGGGAACACCAAAGATTTATTTGACATCTTTAAAAAGTCTTGTGAAATGTCCCCTTTAATATTGTCAAAACAATTATCACAACAGAACAGATTTTAATTTAGCCATAAAAACAACACCAAATGTCATCACAAAACTTCCATCTTATTAGTTGTTAGGCTTGTTCGACTTTATGCGGCGCCACAAGAACCGACAGCCGGATGACGTCAAAGTACCGCGAGAATGATTACAGAAATCATACGAAGTCTAATTTTGTCTCGCTCTCATGGTACTTCGATGTCATCCGGCTGTAGGTTTTTGCGGCGCCGCATGAAGTCGAACACACCTTATTTCTTGTCACTTGGCTCCATTTGAAAGTGCTGAGGGAGCACTGTAAAAAGTGTTTCTGTGCCTTAGTAGATTTAAAAAATATAAATTGAGTAAACTGTATAAAAAATTTTAAATTCTTGTTTTTTTAATCAAAATATGAGTTAAAATAACACAAAAAATGGAATAATTTGAGTAATTTTAAATTAACACATTATTGAGTTAATTCAACTTCATTTTATTATGTATAATCCATTTAAATTTGTAAGAAAGAAATTAACTTAATAATTTTGTGTTAAAACTACATGAATTATTTTAGTAAACATAACTAACTAGGCAGTGGACTTGCAGTTCCCAGCATGCTTTGCATGGGACTGCATTTGTAATTGAAACTTTTTTTGTTTGTTTTTAACTAAAAAGAAAGACTTGTTAGTGTTTAATGTTCATTTATCTTCGATATTTGGAAGAGTTTCTGTTTCTTCTTTGAGTTTTTTAGTTACCATTGTTCAGAAGACTGGTGCTTGTGCATAGACTGCATACTGAAGTATGTTACGCTTTACAGCTGCCCAAAACAAAACTGAGTGGGTGCGTTGATTCAATAAATGTTTTGTGCCCTCATCTCACAGAATAAAAAACAACAACTAACCATAAATATGTAAAAAAGTAATACTAGTACAATTAGTTAACTCAACTCGATTTTATTGCATTCATATTAAGTAATGTTAGTGTGTTCAATATACTTAAAAAAGGTTGCAAGTTGACTCAACCTAAAACTTCCCATGCAATCACTTGCCTCACTTTTTATAAGTTAGATCTAGGTATTACTTTTTACAGTGAGTATTCTAGATTTGTTTTATGACTTTTATGTTATTTTACTGTATATTCTATATAACGCATATCATAAAAAGCATTGCATGATGTTATATAGGAAATTACAAGTGTTTGATATAGTTTTTGACCTTTCCGTGAAACTGTTGCGTGTCATAGTGATGTCAGAGTTTTTATAAAAATAAACAACAATTTAGTCATAAAATTTCTTTGATTACTTAGAAATTGTAATATTTTGATGTATATACATAAAAGAACGTAACAAACAAACAAACAAACAAACAAGAAGCATATGATGCATATACAGTCTTGTTCAAAATAATAGCAGTACAATGTGACTAACCAGAATAATCAAGGTTTTTAGTATATTTTTTTATTGCTACGTGGCAAACAAGTTACCAGTAGGTTCAGTAGATTCTCAGAAAACAAATGAGACCCAGCATTCATGATATGCACGCTCTTAAGGCTGTGCATATCAGTACAAACTTTCATGCTGTCCATCAGTGACCTAAAAAATATTATATAGCTGGACCGATCTCTACACTACTGTTTACAACCCATACTCCATACCAGCCTGCCCAGAACTTTGTATCCTTTCCTCCGTGAGTAAAACGGATAAAACGATCTCCAGGTCCATAATTCTTAAAGACGTGTGTCATCTGAAATTAAAGCAGTGAGAATAAAAGGTAAGATTTCAAACAACCTTGGCACATATAATCAGATCTTTACGCTTGTTCACTTTCTGTCCTCCTCTATCATAAGTGCAGACCCTATAGCCGTAGTCACAATAACCTCATAATTATTGACATCCCAGGATGAGTCTGCTATGTTTGATCCACTCAACTACTGTTAAATTAGCGAATCTGGTTCTGCGGATCACAGATTCATTCAGGCGAAAATCCCCTGATTTATTCAAGCAGGTTGGGTCTGTGGACTCGTCTGTTTCGTCCCTACACTGTAAAAAAAAATCCGTAGAAATTACAATGTTATTGCAGCTGGGTTGCCGGTAATATACCGTAGATTTAAATTTATGTTATTTACTGGCAAGAGTTTGTTCAAAGTTAAATACATTTTAAATATTAAGAAGTCTTTATCTTTACAGAATAAAACTGTACAATATCAGCCTCATGCAAAGCATTCTGGGAACCAGAAATCATCATCAACCTTTTTCTGTTTTTGCTTCAGATTTTGTTTCCCAGAATGTTTTGCTTGATGCTGTTTTTTTAGTTTTACTCTGTAAAGACAAAGACTTGTAAATGTTTAATGTTCATTTAACTTTGAACAAAATGTTGCCAGTAAAAAACATAAATTTAAATCTACGGTAAATTACCGGCAACCCAGCTGCAATTTCTACGGATTTTTTTTACAGTGTACGTTGTGTCCGAAGACGCCATGTTTGTCCTGTGGAGGCTTCCATATGCATTCTAAAATTCAGGGATGAGCTGTTGGTTGCATTTCACACTCTCAGCACTAGAATTTACACACACCACCTTTAATAAATAGTTCAGTGGAGGATGAATGGACTGTACGTTTTGTAAGTAATAGAATTTAGTACATTTATTATTTAAAAATGATTGAATAATTTAAACATTATGATTAAACTTACTTGACACCATTGTTGATCATTCCACTGTTTAAAGAAAACTTTTTCAGGCTGAAAGACACTGATGGGTTTCTTTTCCTGATCAAGCAGTTCTACACAGATCTTATAATAACACCTTCAATCAAAGCTTGGGGCGTACCTACACCAAACAACAATACACACCAGACTGAAGGAAATACTAGTTTAATGCTTTAGTCTTTTCAAAGCCCAATCTAAATTTACTAAGACAACTACAACTGAAATTGTCTGCAAAGGATTGAATAGAATACTGAATAGAATTGACTCTGGGACTATAGCCTTGCATAAGAGACTTGCAAACATTGTTTTATATGTATTAAACATGTATTATATGTCTTCTATTTTCCATTCGACTCCACCATTTTCTACAAGGATCCATCCATTTAATTCATCTAATAAAACACCAGTATGAAGGACATTTATTGAATTTACCAGTTGGCAATAACTCCCCACACCAGTACTTTAAAGCAGTGTTTTTTTTCAACCAGGTGGCCAGGGCCCTAGCCTGACGTTGCCATACTCAATTCTAGTCAGAATTTGAGTCTGATACCGCTCCATTGAGCTATAATTATGAGGCGTGTCTCAACCGAAAAATGCCTCTGCACTCAATTGGATAGACCTACGACCAATCAGAGCAACGGAGTGTGAGACGTATGTTGAAATGACGTCTTTTGCAGCCTGACCGAACTGCTAGTTATTTCGCTACAATGACACTAACATTGTGATTATACTAAGTCTGAGTTAGCGAACGTACATCAACACCTACTATGTTTACAACATTTCATTTATATCACAACATTAAGTATTTACTAAGTCATACAGTAAGACTTTCTCTTGCCATTTGTACGTTAGGTGAACTTCATCCATGACGATACCCATTACGTTTGCTTGAAAATATCGGAGCCTAGCATGTCCCTCCACTTATTCAGCAACCACGATTCCGGGCTTCCGAAAAGAAGCTGGCAACGACCGCTAATTATATCCATCTTGTCATGCACGCCGAGTTGCATCGCTGTGGATTCTCTGTTCCTCTTTTAAAATCAATGCTCTGTCGATATCTTTTAGAACAGACTCAATGTCAGAATCCACACATCTGAATTCTACAGCGGCAGCCATTTCGTTAAACAGATTAAACACACGCGCTCTTTTTGGTGACGTGATTCATTGCGTTACTGTTGATCTTCTTCTTCTTCTTCTTCGATGAGTTTTATTGGCAGTTTGCAATCAATGTGCATTACCGCCATCTACTGGACTGAGGTGTGATCACATTGGGATGGAATAAAAATACTTATATAAAAAAATAAAAAATAAAAAAAAAAATAAACTAAAGGATGAAAACTAAATTCTACTTGCTAATTGGGTTTCTTTAAGGAAAGCTATAACCGCCCTAACTGAGGACTGTGTACTGGTTACACTCAATAAGTTTTCCATTGTTAAGTCTTTATTTACCGCTTTCTTCATGTTTTCCCTTTCCCTGGTGTATTGTGTGCATTCTAGAAGTATGTGTTTTACATTTTCTGTTACTCCACAGTTTGTGCATATTCCAGTCTGATGTTTTCCTATAATTTGTAATCCACTATTTAAACTTGTATGTCCCATCCTCAGTCTTGAAAACCATGTTTCCTCCTGTCTTTCCAATCCACTGATTTTACTAGTTGTAACCTCTTTGTGTATGTTATACAAGTGTCTACCTTTTCCCTCCTTATCCCATCTCTCCTGCCATATTCTGTTAATTTTGTCCTTAATAATACTATTAATTTCTGATCTGCTTAACGTGATATTTATTTCAACCAGTTCTGATGTAACAGCTTCCTTGGCCAGCATGTCTGCCTTCTCGTTCCCCTCCACTCCCCTATGTGCAGGAACCCATATAAACTCTACTCTTGTGCTCTGTTGATTTATTTTAAAAATGAGTTGATTAATTTCATCTAATAGATCCTGTCTACATGTAGACTTTCCACTCTGAATGCATGCTAGTGAGGACATTGAGTCTGAACAGATAATCACCTTATTGGGTTTTACTTCTTCCACCCATTGTAGAGCCAGAATTATTGCTAACATTTCTGCTGTAAAAATGGCCAGATGATCAGTTGCCCTTTTTTTAATATTAACATTATACTTTGAAATGTGTACTGCAACCCCTATTTTCCCGGTCTGATTTTTTGATGCATCTGTGAAAATCTGAACTGTATCATCATCATACATTATATCAATATATTGCTGAACATTTTGATACATCCCTGATTTAATACTGTTATTAGCCTCCAAATCCACCCTAGGAAAACAAAACATCCAGGGTGGGATTGTTGGTATGTTAATAGTTTTACTACATGCAATTTTGTCAATTTCCATATTTTTTGCCTGCCTATTCCCATGCCACCCAAAACTGCCTGATGGGCGCCCATACTCCCAGCATTCTAATAACACCTTCTTTGTAGGGTGTGTTTCTTCATGTCCTTTCAGATTTGTCCAATAAGACATGGCTAATTTTAATCTCCTGAGATCTAAAGGCATTTCTCCTACTTCTACTTGTAATGCTGGAATAGGTGTTGTCCTGAACGCACCACAACATATTCGAAGTGCCTTGGCCTGTACTCTATCTAGTTCTTGCAATGAGGTTTTATTTGTTGAACTATAAACTATGCTTCCATAATCAAAAACAGAACGAATCAGTGCAGTATAAATCCTTTTCAATGACATGCCCGACGCTCCCCAACTAGACCCTGCTAAACACTTCAGTATATTTATACCTTTTTTGCACTTATCTATCATTTTTTGAATATGTATTTTGAAATTTAGCTTAACGTCAAACCATACCCCCAGATATCTTATACTTTCAACTTGCTTAAGTTGCTGCCCATACATTTTGAGATCTATAGTAGGGTTCGTTCTTTTTTTGGAAAAACATATAAACTGTGTCTTTTCAATAGATAGATGAAAGCCCCACTCATGTGACCACTTTTCAACCTTATCAATTGCTGATTGCATTTTAATCTTCAAATTATCAATATTCCTACCTCTCACCCATAATGCCCCATCATCAGCATACAATGCTCTACCCATCCTTTGATCTATTCTACTAAAAATGTCATTAATCATTATATTAAAAAGCATTGGACTACATACGCTTCCTTGTGGGGTACCATTCTCTATTGAATATGTACTTGAAAACTCCATCCCTACTCTTACCTCTATGGTTCTATTATTTAAAAAGTCTTGAATCCAGTTAAACATCCTGCCACCTATACCCATATTATTTAACTTAATTAAAAGCCCCTCCTTCCACAACATGTCATATGCTTTCTCAATATCAAACAGTATAGCCAAAACAGATTCTTTACTTACTTGAGCTTTCCTAATTTCATTTTCTAGACAAATAATTGGATCCATTGTTGTGCGACCACTACGAAATCCACTCTGGTGAGGGGAGAGCAGTCCTTTTTTTTCAATTAAATATCCTAGTCTTAAAGTAATCATTTTCTCCATTATTTTGCACATGTTGGATGTAAGAGCTATTGGTCTATAGCTTTTAACCTCTGTTTTGTCCTTGCCTGGCTTACCTATGGGAACTACAACAGAGTGTTTCCACATTCTAGGCAACTTCCCTTGCTCCCATATCTTATTATACAATTTTAAAACAACACACTTAGCCACATCAGATAGTTGCTCTATCATTTTGTAACACACATCATCTTTCCCTGGCGAAGTATTCTTAGCACCTATTAAAGCTCTTTTTAGTTCAAATAATGAGAAATTTCTATCAATTGCAGTGTCACCTGTGATTTTCCTCTCCAAAATACTCCTGTTTTCCTTAATCACCTTTGTTCTCCACATTAACTCTTCATTGGATAAATTTTGTGTGCTATGTACCTTAACAAATGCTCTAGCCAGTACCTCTGCCTTTTCTGAATTAGTTACTGCCTCCATGTCATTTCCTTTTATTACTGGTATGGTTAAGTCCCTTCTGATGCCTCCCATTTTCTTTATCATTCCCCATACGTCACTAACCTTAATTTCAGACCCAATATTGCTGCAAAAGTCTCTCCAATATTTCCTTTTGGCCTCACAAATAACTCTTTTGGCTTTGGCCTGTGCTTTTTTATATTCTATTAAATTACTGAATATGTGATTTGATTTAATAATTTTAAATGCCTTATTCCTTGCTTTAACTGCTTCTTTGCACCCCTCTGACCACCATGGACCATTTTCTTTTTCTTCATCCCGGTAGATTTACCTATAGTCTCCTCTGCTGATTCATATAGTATACCAGTAATCATAGAGTTCCATTCCTCAACATCATCATCTGAATATGACTGAATCCCCATCAACTTTCCACTTGCTACCATACTATAATGTCCCCAGTTGTCCGCTTTCATTTTCCATCTTGGTAACCAATTCCCTTCTAAATGTACACTTTGGTCTCTCATCTTTGTCAAAATAGGGTAATGATCACTTCCCAAACTATTATCATTGAAAACCTCCCATTGGCTTCTCCCTGCTATTTGTTCTGACACTATAGTTAGATCGATGGCTGATTCTGTTCCTCTACCTACATCAAATCTTGTACCTCTTCCATCATTCAAACACACTAAACTGTGCTCATCCATATACTCCTCAATGATACTCCCATTTTCATCTGTTCTTGTACTACCCCAGAGTGAGCTATGTGCATTAAAATCTCCACAAATTATTACTTTGTCATTTCCCCCTTCCCATATTCCTTCCAGCATAACTTTTGTTAACTTTTGGCAGGGGTTATAAAGATTAGCTACTTTGATTTTAGTTCTATCAACCCATATTTCAATTATGACCACTTCAATCTGTACATCATTGTTAATAGCCCTAAAATTTATACCTTGTTGGACAAATGTAGCCACTCCACCCCTGTTACAGAACTTCTATCTTTGCGCACGGCCGTGTACCCGTGAATTACAAAATCAAGAGAAGGTTTTAACCAAGTTTCCTGAACACAAATAACGTTAGGTTTGACAAATAGTTCTTCAATAAAAAACTTTAATTCTTGTCCATTAGAAATTAAACTCCTGGCGTTCCATTGCAAAATGGATATAACCATCAATATCCACCACCACATGACTACTGACTTTCTAATGCCTCTGTTCTAAGCATTTCATTAATAGATTCGGTTGTTAGTCCCTCTTCACCTAAATACTTCTCTGCTGCTTTTAAGATTATCTTTATTCTTGCTGTTCTGCTATCTGTTTGTGCTGTGCAGTTAATGACTTCCACCATAAATGCAATAAATGTCTTCTTTTCTACAATCAGAGTATTTTCATTTACTTTACAGCATTTATGCACAACTTTTTGGGCTGGATTTTGGATCACAGGTACTAGGCCTACCCTTGGGCCTACCTTATTCCTTGTTTCCAAGTCAACTTTTTTGATTGCTTCAGCATATGTCATTTTTTCTTTTACTTTCACATTTTGAACTTGAACTGCTCTTTTGTGTGCTTCACATCCCTTATACGCAGCACTATGCTCTCCCCCACAATTACAACATTTATGTTTGGTCCCTTCAGTACATTTACCATATTCATGGTCCCCCCCACACTTAGCACAACGGGCCTTAGCCCTACATGCTACAGCAATATGACCAAAACGTTGGCATTTAAAGCATCTTATCGGTGGGGGAATGTATGGTCTAACTTCATAGCTAACATACCCAATTCTAATCCGTTCAGGTAATTTGTCCTCATCTAGTGCCAGCATAACAGACATACTTGGTCTTTTAACTCCGTCTCTAGTATAAGGCAGTCGTTTCACCTTGTTTACACGAACTCCTCTTATATTTACTTTGATTTCTTCTTCAGTCACATCAGTCGATACTCCAGATATAACACCCATAGCTCTCCCTCTTTCTTCCCATATTTGCGGCTTCACTGCCTTCCCCAGTAATGTTTTACACATCATCAAGCCTTGTTGTTGATCTCTATCTTTGCAAACAATTAGCAAGTTTCCATCTCTTAAAGTTTTTACTGTATATACCTCTCCTACTAGCTTATACACTGCTTCGCTAACCTTTAAAGGATTCAATGCACACAGGGTTTGAAATCGAATTATGACTTTAATTTCAGATTCTCTACTCTCATCTCCTTTATTTCCTATGGCTTTCCTTTTCTTTCTCTCTTGTCTCACCTCCTGCCAAGCTCCATCGTTTGAGTTTGTTCCATTGGAAATAATTGAAACTTCATCACCTTCCATCTCCTCTAGATCATTCTCATATTCTCTTCCTGCAATCACCTCACTTCCTATCCATCCCGGATCACTCCTCAGCCCTCCTGGTTCTCGCACCGGATCTGGGGCGTGCTTCTCCATACCGCCTTCCTTACTGTTGATCATCTGTCCATCATCGTATAAAGCCCGCCCTGACAATTTGATTGGTTCGATCAGCTTTGGGTCTAGCATAGTAGCTCCTCAACGAAGACACTCCAGATCGATCTTCCCGTTCTCAAAATGTTGTAGGCGGGGCCAAGGCCGCCTTAATGCACGGGCTTACCTGGGCTGAAGCCCAGGGGCCTCCCAAGTTCACGTTCATATTGTTTTGCAACTTGTCAGGTTATCTGTCAATCACTCTAACTGCACGTTACATGGCTGCTGATTGGTCCGTGGTAACTTACCGTGAAATAAAATATCAGACGTAACAGATTTTTCTATTCCGCGTAATGTAATTAAGTGCGCGTTGTCAACTTGGCATTCCTGTATGTTAGACTGAGTGTGACAGAGAAACAGGAAATAATCCACCATCAAATGAAAGAGTAATTTATGAAATTTCATAATAAGCACTGATGTGCAGGTCTCTCTCTCTCTTTCGCGCGGGCGCGCGCTCTCTCTGTGCTCGTGCAGCTGAGTCTCTGGCATGCAGAAGTCTCTCCAACTGCGCGCAAGATACTGTGCCGCGGCCGCCAAATAAAGAAAGGAGTTCCCGAACATATTAATGCTGTTCGTTGTTATAAAGTTTAAGTTTACTCGTGTTTATATCAGTGCGCAGCTGGAGTTATGTAGTTTGACGATGAAAGCTCACAGTACACACATCTGTTCGTTTAGAAAGACGACGCAATGGTAAATGTGCAAGTCAAAGCGCGTTAAGACCATCTCTAATGATCATCCCCTGATCGCACCATTCATATTTATAATCTCCTTATCTAAAGATCTTATATACAGGTATGTTCCCTGTCTGTTTTGTGCATATTCATACGTGTTCGTTTTACATACGTATGCATAAATACTAAATACAATGCATACTATATCTTCAACAGCCTACAAAATAAATAACTGATTAAAAAACAAGATTCTGTCTATAAATACGTATCTTTTGTTAACATTAGTGCATTTTCACTTTAAAACTAACTTTAACTTCTTATATTTTTAAAACTGTGGTGAGCATTTAGTGAGTGGCAATTTTCTGCAAATTTGTATATTCCAAAAACTATAATAAACATAAAGATATATAAACATATATACTCTCATACATTTTGGTTTTATTTTCACCACAAGTTGCTGTGTGTGGTTGTTAAATAAAGTGTCTTGTGTTTATGCTCAAGTGGGCTCAGTGATATGTTAATAATGATATTATGGTGTTTTCTGGTTATTTTTTTTAAATAAGACTATAAATTTAGGGGATGGGGGGCCTCCAAAACCCCTCAGCCCCAGGGCCTCACATTAGGTTAAGGCGGCCATAGTATTTTTAATACTATGGTGTTAATATGGTAAATGTAAAGACTGCCAAGAAAATGCCAGAAAATGATGAACCAGCAGCTGTAAGGAGGTGATATGATCCTCGATGGACAGAACTTCAGACTTGATATTGAACTTTTCTGTTAATAAAACAAAAATAAAATGGAAAAATGCATTATTAAAAACAACTAATAACTAAGTATAACACAGCAGAAACTAATATTTACAGAATACATAACAGATTTCACATACAGAACCCATTACAAAATACTTTGAAATCAGTTATACATTTATGTTTTGCACAAAATATTTACTTTTTTTTTTTAAATTGCTCTTCGTCTGAAGAAATTTTCATGCAGGCCTATTTCTGTGCTCCTCCAAAGTCCCCAAAGCAAATCACCTGCACACATTAAAGGATTTAAAAATATATTTTTTAAACTAAAAAGGCATAAAGCAAAAAAAACTCCCAAAAACAACTCTCAAATGTTATTGATCAAAATTGAATTTATTGAACATTTACTTACCATTTACAGTGAAAGAGATGATCTTCTGCTTGAACTGCATCATCCAAAAACACGGTTCAGTGTGTGCTGTAAAAAGGGGGAGGTCTTCTCTATTTAACACCCTAGAAGTTAACAAACTCCACTAACAAAACACTGTAGGAGTTGATTTTTGAAAAAAGTGGTAATACTGTGTTTTGACACCAACTCTTTATTTTCATAGAGTAAAATAAAATAGTTTGAACTCAATACAGTGTTAAATTAACTCTATTTCCATTAACACTGTAATTTTAACTCTGCTAAATTTGCTGTGTTCTATTGGGTAGGGGCGTGTTTGTTTAGGTGATTTCAAATGTCAACATTGGCTTTCAAACATTGTGCACTCCGCCTTTAACCATTGTTATTAAATAAGGAATACACAGCAAAAATTGGAGAGTTAAAATTTTAGTGTTAAACATTTCTGAGTTGAATTCAACACCTAATGTGTTAATTAAACATATTTGGAATAAATTGTTGTTCAGAGTTGGAGTTAATCTACAGAGTTAATAATGCCAGTGTTAACCCAACTTTTTGGTGATGTATTTACACTCAGTCTTCCATTTCCATGTGTCCAGCAGATTGAACGATAAGTAAAACTAAATTGTTTTCACTAATTTTTTTATGCTCCTCTGTAACTTTATCTTCTCTATCACCATCTCTGTTTGAAACCTAAAATTGCATTTTATATCTAACTTGTTAAATTTGTTGGCTGTTATATTCAAAGTCACCATCATTGTGATCAGTGTTTTCATTTCATTGGCTAATTTGCATTTTAATGGTCACAGCTAAAGATAGCAGACTTTGCTTGCACATACAAAGTCTGCGGGTGTAATCACCATTCTCCCAGCGGTGGGCCGTTGCGGGACAGCATGTCTGCACCCGTGTTGGCTTTGCCCGGGACGTGGATTTGTCAATCGCGTTTTAGTGAGCCCATAGTAGGAGATGTCTCGCCAATCTGTAAAAGGGCAGAGACCTCAAAGCTCCTTGGTGATTTATGAAAGAAACCACCATCGTGCTAGTAGTTGTTTCAGATACTGTCTGTCAAATGATTTATTGTCCCCATCAATCAAAATTAGACTCTTTATAGTTCAATCAATCAACCAACAAAATTTATTTCGGTCCTTACACATAATTTCCAAAACAAACAAAATGTATACATACATATCAACCGAAAAAGGTGCAGGCTGAAGCTTATGCTTATTTTGCCTACCCTTTATACATAATTACGCAATAAGCAAAACTGGTACATCCAAAATAAACATACAGATACATAAGACAATTTATGAAGATATAAATACAAAGGTAAACAAAGAGAAAACAAACAGAAAAAAAAAAATTATATATATATATATATATAAATTATATCTTACTTAATTATTCATATAGTTTTTTGTAGTTATTTATCACCTTATTTTTAAACATTTTCTTAAATGTACTGAGTGATGTACACAATTTGAATTCCTTGTCACAATTATTCCATAGTTTAACTCCTTTAACTCCCTTACTTTTATTAACATATACATTCCTCTAAGATTATAATGACTTTCTCTTATTTTGAACATCCTCTGTACACAATTTGGAAGTAAATTCTTATAAACTTTATACATGACCTGTGCAGTATAAAGGTTAACTAAATCAACAAATTTTAAAGCTTATAAATATATAAATAATTTATTTGTTGGTTCATAATAGTCAGCCCGTTTTACAATCCTTATTGCTCTCTTTTGTAATATATATATTGGTTTTGTATTAGTTTTATATGCATGTCCCCACACCACCACACAATAAGTAATGTATGGAACTATGAGAGAACAATACAATGTATATGTATGTAAATGTAAATGTTTTTTCATTTAAAATATGTTTTATTCTATTTAATATCGCAATGGATTTAGACATTTTTGTTTTTGCATGGTTTATATGTGGTTTCCAGCTTAATTTATGGTCTTTTGTAACACCCAAAAATTTATATTCATATACTCTATCTATTTCCTTCTTACAAATCATAATTTTAGCTTTGATATTACTTTGTCGATTGCTAAATATTATAAACTTTGTTTTAGTCAAATTCAATGAAAGTCGATTATCATCAAACCAACTTTTTAAAGCCATCAATTCTATTTTAACTGTTTTCAGGAGATGCTCCAAATTTTTCCCCGAACAGTATAAATTTGTGTCATCAGCAAACAATACCATTTTTAATTTTTTAGACACTTTACAAATATCATCTATATACAATACAAACAATTTGGGACCTAGTTAAGGCTCCTCCCCTCAAATTCAAACATACCAATGGTAGGGCTATTTCAATTACGATCTGCATAGCTTATTTATGAGATCATATTTAACATCAACATTCAAATATAAATATACGCATCTTCTTTATCCAGCTCTATTTTCATTCTGAAAACCAACGAGAATCTTAAAAGACATGTATTCAATGTAATATCATTCAATATTCTCAATGCTTGAGCTCCTCCTCCTTTGGGATGGTATAAGTAAAGCTTCCTGTTTGCGGGCCCCTCCTCTTAGGAAGTTCCAGGAAGAAGGTAAGTAAGGAATAACTGACTGAGGGCAGTTGAATTATAAGAAAATAATGCACGCCCACACCGCAGGTGTGCATTATTTTCAAATAATTCAAAGGACCAGAGTCAATTATTTTACTTATACCACGGTTTTCACAAACATTATGCTGGTGCCTATTTTCAAGACATTTGACAAGTCAGGTGTGCGGTTTACAGAAAAATAATCAACACCCAAGGAACATTTCTCATCCAATCAGAATAAAGCGTTCAACCGCCCCTGTGATCTAAGACAAAGAGAATCACTATTAACTAACAAAAATCATTATTTTTCTAATTTTCATTTATCTTTTGTTATTTACAGGCCCAAGAGTTTAAGACTGACAAACATTAATCACAATGGAATGTACACCTTTCATCTTGTAAACAAAACCCATTGTTTGGTTCTTTGTATTGAGAGTTACATCCCTCACTTTATCACAATGATAAATTACATGTTGCATGTTTTAAGAAAGACATTCACACAATATTGTATTAAATGTTTATTGAAAAAAGTTATTATAACATGTATTAGAAAGAATAATGCATTTAACCTATAAAGGAACAAAGAGTGACTTACCATCAGATGGGATGTCTTGGAGATACGTCAGAGAAGAATACAGCGAAGGTGAGCCTGAAGATGGAGAAAAAAGGAATACCATTGTATTTATGCATTTCTTTTGAAGGCATTCCCCAAAGACAGTGACTTTACCAAGAAAAAATTTGGACTTGGCAACTTGTCAAAAAAGTATTGCCGAGTCCAACAGAAACTGGACACGACCTCTGTTTCTCCGGTGTCTGACAGTCTGAGGCTTTTTACTTCTAAATAGGGTATTAGACTTTGTACCTTTATTTTTTACTGGAAAAACTCATTTCTATACGATCATTAAATTGTATTACTAAAACTCATAAAAGACAAGAAAAGGCTGCTTGCTTCCATTTGAACCTTAGCTGTAACGAATGACCCACGGAGGAAGTCTCAGCAGTCCTGACCAATTGATGTTAGTGTAATTTTATTTATCACTAGCTTGCCAGATAGATAGGGGTATAGTGATTATTGTTCTTATTACAGACAGAAATTGCTATGTTCGACTATCCAAGTCTAACCTAAATAAATAATGAGTAATATATAATAACTTTTAACCAGCATAACTAAAATGTTTAAGGATCAAATCAGCTGCCTATAAATAATTTAATGTAAGAGCAATTGAAAAATAAGTATAAGATATAAGCTATATAAGTATAAGTTAGCGAGATCCTTTCTTTAAAACGTACTAAAAAATTAATTGCAATACTATTATCTACGCAATATTTTATTTTGAAGTGACTTTGGCCTCGTTAGGAATTACATGTTTATTAATATCTGATGGTAAATTCTGGAAAAAAAAAGGGAAGTGTAATGTCTTCCATTTCACCATTCCCTTAGCTAAAACATTTTCCTTTGTTTAATATGTTTGAGATATAAAGATAATTCGTTTTTATCACTGACAGAAATGCCTCCAATAGTAAGCGAAGTGGGAGAGAGAAAAATTACGGACTTATCTTTTATTTTTAACCAGATGAAAAAGCTTAGGGAAGAGACAAGGTAAACACACTATTTGAAGATAAATTAATTCGAATTGATCAAGTACTGATCCCCGAGAGACCCCAGTGACCATCTGGTGAGCTGTGAATCATGCACCCTTCCACGACACCCTGAAGGATCTCTCAGAGAGAGAAAATTTGAACCATTGGAGGGGTGTGATGCCTAGCGATGATAGGGTGGCAAATAAGATCTGATGATTGTCTGTGTCAAAGGCTGCCGATAGGCCTAGTAAAATAAGAACCAAGGATTTAGATTCTACCTTAGCTAGCCGTCATGCTTCTGTGGTCGCTAACAGTGCTGTTTCGGTGCAGTGGTTGCATTTAAAGCCTGATTGCTTGTCGGCGAGTAAGCCGTTCTAAGATAAAAAGAAGGATACCTGGTTAAAACAGCTCTCTCAAGTGTTTTCGCAATGAACGAAAAAAGTAAGATAGAAGTCTGTAACTGTCAGTAAGAGAGGGATTCAGCATGGCTTTTTAAGCAGTGCCTGGTTGAAAAGTGGATGGAAATGTGCTGGTGAGGAGGAAGGTGTTGTTGATATGTGAAAGTGCAGGTGTAAGCGTGTCTGAAATGGCCTGTAATAAATGGGAGGGGATTGGGTCAAGGGGGGAAATCGCCCCCAGCTGTTTTCAGAAGGAGCGGCATTTACTAGACAGAGCAGTAGTTCACTGACAATCAGGGCAATTTCGCATTAATTATATTAATATATGTATGCGATATGAACCAGCTTGTCAGTGAACTACGACTCTGTGTAGTAAATGCCGCTTCATCTGAAAGCAGCTGATGCGATTACTTAATAATAAAGGAACCGGCATTACCGACGAGATACGCATGTTATCAAATGTGATTTATCGTGCAGCCCTAGTCTAGATGACAAAAGGTATCTAAACATGATGAAAGAATAGAGCATGAGGTGCCAGTGGTAGCATCAGCATCTTGCAGGACGTGAGATGAAAGAGAAAATTAGCGGAGAGGGTACTAGGGGAGACAGAGCAAAGGTTACGCTTGAAATGAACTGGAGGTGGCGTGGGTGTGTGTGATGTAGGAAGGTGTATGTTGAAAGTGATGAAGAAGTGGTCAGATAGATGGGGCCCAAATTTAAAAGGCCCATCATAACTACATTACAGAAATAAAGTTATGAAGTTACATAAAACCTGCTGTTTGTAACAAATATTATTTGTTTTTCATATGATGAACCACCTCAATTTTCTTTAAAAGTGGATATCTCAGGCTCTCTGCGCTCTAGCAGACTGGAGATAGTTCTGGTTGTTACCAGCAGACGGCAGTAAACACTCAAAAAATAATTTTCTCTTTATCATGTAGTATGCAAGAGTTATTCTTATTCAACCGAAGGGTGGGAAAATACCCTTTTGTACATTCAATAAATGGCAAGGGATTCATGCACACAACCAAAGAAAATGCTGTAAATGGCTAATTTTGTAGAGGAGAACCTCGGGTAAAAGATGATTTAGCATTTGTGGCTATCTGAGGCAGTTCACTGTCAAGTTTCACGTACGTTTAAAAAAGACCATTTCATACCTCATTATTCATTCGAAGATTGTTGAATATGTGATGATAAAAGAACAAAAATAATGATTGAACATTATTCCTGGGAATCAGAACTTTCATTTGATATAAGACTTGCACATGTTTGTCATATTTGACCAATATGAAAAAAAAAGAATATTAAATAATATAAAAATTCGGGGGGTCATGTAAATTAATTGTAAATAACTTTCTTACAGTAAAACATATGTCAAACTGATGCATATCTGCAGAAAACAGACATTCTACCATACTGAAAAATCCAGCTAAGAACAGCATAGGATGGTGAGCTGGTTTTAGCTGGTCTCCCAGCTTGGTCTTAGCTGGTTTTGATGGAGTAGCGAGCTGGTCTAGCTGTGTTTTGGCCACTTTTTAAGCTGGACTTATCTGATCAGGATGGGAGACCAGCTGACTCACCAGCTTGACCAGCTTTGCCAGGCTGGAAGGACCATCTTAAACCATGCAACGACACCACGACGCAGTGGTATGTCCAGAGATAGGCAACATTTTAAAGAAACGTATGGCCAAACCACCCAAACACACACTCACCCTATCATCAAACGTGTCCGCATTTCAGGCCTAGTGGGTATTATTACTTCCGGGTGCCCCTTAGACAAAGTATAACAATCTCTAATGAAAAACCCATGCCGCTTCACCACAGTAGTAGTGAAAGCGCCGATGTTGTAAACCAAGGTGTTTGCCATTACACGCTTCTGCGTTTCAAAAGCAGGGCCCTTCCTGTTTCCCGACCGCGCCCGCCTTACAGTGCAGGCCCTGCTTCTAACTCTAAAATGAGACCCTGGGCTTGACTTCGGCCCGCGCCCACCCCCCACTACAATTCCGGGTGCGGCGAAGGGCGTAGCAAACACGAACAGCGCACACCGGGTGCGCATCAAACGGCCGGCACGAATGCCGGGTCCGCGATGCTGGGGGCGCCAAGCCGCTAGTCCCGCCCAGGGCGCTGCATCCAGAGCTAGGAAACAAGCAAATCTAATGGAAGCACCTGGGAGCGACCTAAACCTGAGTGTAAAAAAGGCTAATCTTCCCGCTAGACTGCCGAAGCAGTTTTAGGATACTTAAAAACGGGCCACGCTTCTTATGAAACTATGCCCACCCCCCGTACGCCGACGACTTAAAAGTGGAGCTACTCACGGCGTGCGGTGGCGTCTTTGGCGTCATCACCTGGGTCCTGGCAGGCGAGGGGTCCGCAGACGGAGGCGTCGCTTGTCGGGTCCTCCGCCGCGCAGCGTCTCAGCCACGTGAGCCGGCTCCCTGTGAAAAAAAAACGAGGAGCTGCGTCATGGTGTCGACGGATCGACACCACGACGCAGTGGTATGTCCAGAGATGGGCAACATTTCAAAGACACGTATGGCCAAACCACCCAAACACCCGCCCACCCGCCCTATCATAAAAACGTGTCAACGTTTCATTCTTAAGACAAAGACTGAGGCCTAGTGGGTATTATTACTTCCCGGGTGCCCCTTAGACAAAGTACAACAATCTCTAATGAAAAACCCATGCCGCTTCACCACAGTAGTAGTGAAAGCCCCAATGTTGTAAACCAAGGTGCTTGCCATTACACGCTTCTGCGTTTCAAAAGCAGGGCCCTTCCTGTTTCCCGACCGCGCCCGCCTTACAGTGCAGGCCCTGCTTCTAACTCTAAAATGAGACCCTGGGGTTGACTTCGGCCCGCGCCCACCCCCCACTACAATTCCGGGTGCGGCGAAGGGCGTAGCAAACACGAACAGCGCACACCGGGTGCGCATCAAACGGCCGGCACGAATGCCGGGTCCGCGATGCTGGGGGCGCCAAGCCGCTAGTCCCGCCCAGGGCGCTGCATCCAGAGCTAGGAAACAAGCAAATCTAATGGAAGCACCTGGGAGCGACCTAAACCTAAGTGTAAAAAAGGCTAATCTTCCCGCTAGACTGCCGAAGCAGTTTTAGGATACTTAAAAAAGGGCCACGCTTCTTATGAAACTATGCCCACCCCCCGTACGCAGACGACATAAAAGTGGAGCTACTCACGGCGTGCGGTGGCGTCTTCGGCGTCATCACCTGGGTCCTGGCAGGCGAGGGGTCCGCAGGCGGGAGGCGTCGCTTGTCGGGTCCTCCGCCGCGCAGCGTCTCAGCCGCGTGAGCCGGCTCCCTGTTAAAGAAACGAGGAGCTGCGTCATGGTGTCGACGGATCGACACCACGACGCAGTGGTATGTCCAGAGATGGGCAACATTTCAAAGACACGTATGGCCAAACCACCCAAACACCCGCCCACCCGCCCTATCATAAAAACGTGTCAACGTTTCATTCTTAAGACAAAGACTGAGGCCTAGTGGGTATTATTACTTCCCGGGTGCCCCTTAGACAAAGTACAACAATCTCTAATGAAAAACCCATGCCGCTTCACCACAGTAGTAGTGAAAGCCCCAATGTTGTAAACCAAGGTGCTTGCCATTACACGCTTCTGCGTTTCAAAAGCAGGGCCCTTCCTGTTTCCCGACCGCGCCCGCCTTACAGTGCAGGCCCTGCTTCTAACTCTAAAATGAGACCCTGGGGTTGACTTCGGCCCGCGCCCACCCCCCACTACAATTCCGGGTGCGGCGAAGGGCGTAGCAAACACGAACAGCGCACACCGGGTGCGCATCAAACGGCCGGCACGAATGCCGGGTCCGCGATGCTGGGGGCGCCAAGCCGCTAGTCCCGCCCAGGGCGCTGCATCCAGAGCTAGGAAACGAGCGAATCTAATGGAAGCACCTGGGATCGACCTAAACCTGAGTGTAAAAAAGGCTTATCTTCCCGCTAGACTGCCGAAGCAGTTTTAGGATACTTAAAAACGGGCCACGCTTCTTATGAAACTATGCCCACCCCCCGTACGCCGACGACTTAAAAGTGGAGCTACTCACGGCGTGCGGTGGCGTCTTCGGCGTCATCACCTGGGTCCTGGCAGGCGAGGGGTCCGCAGGCGGGAGGCGTCGCTTGTCGGGTCCTCCGCCGCGCAGCGTCTCAGCCGCGTGTGCCGGCTCCCTGTAAAAGAAACGAGGAGCTGCGTCATGGTGTCGACGGATCGACACCACGACGCAGTGGTATGTCCAGAGATGGGCAACATTTCAAAGACACGTATGGCCAAACCACCCAAACACCCACCCACCCGCCCTATCATAAAAACGTGTCAACATTTCATTCTTAAGACAAAGACTGAGGCCTAGTGGGTATTATTACTTCAGTATAACAATCTCTAATGAAAAACCCATGCCGCTTCACCACAGTAGTAGTGAAAGCCCCAATGTTGTAAACCAAGGTGCTTGCCATTACACGCTTCTACGTTTCAAAAGCAGGGCCCTTCCTGTTTCCCGACCGCGCCCGCCTTACAGTGCAGGCCCTGCTTCTAACTCTAAAATGAGACCCTGGGGTTGACTTCGGCCCGCGCCCACCCCCCACTACAATTCCGGGTGCGGCGAAGGGCGTAGCAAACACGAACAGCGCACACCGGGTGCGCATCAAACGGCCGGCACGAATGCCGGGTCCGCGATGCTGGGGGCGCCAAGCCGCTAGTCCCGCCCAGGGCGCTGCATCCAGAGCTAGGAAACGAGCGAATCTAATGGAAGCACCTGGGAGCGACCTAAACCTGAGTGTAAAAAAGGCTAATCTTCCCGCTAGACTGCAGAAGCAGCGTCTCAGCCGCGTGAGCCGGCTCCCTGTGAAAGAAACGAGGAGCTGCGTCATGGTGTCGACGGATCGACACCACGACGCAGTGGTATGTCCAGAGATGGGCAACATTTCAAAGACACGTATTGCCAAACCACCCAAACACCCACCCGCCCTATCATAAAAACGTGTCAACGTTTCATTCTTAAGACAAAGACTGAGGCCTAGTGGGTATTATTACTTCCCGGGTGCCCCTTGGACAAAGTACAACAATCTCTAATGAAAAACCCATGCCGCTTCACCACAGTAGTAGTGAAAGCACCAATGTTGTAAACCAAGGTGCTTGCCATTACACGCTTCTGCGTTTCAAAAGCAGGGCCCTTCCTGTTTCCCGACCGCGCCCGCCTTACAGTGCAGGCCCTGCTTCTAACTCTAAAATGAGACCCTGGGGTTGACTTCGGCCCGCG
Source organism: Paramisgurnus dabryanus (assembly GCF_030506205.2). Lineage (NCBI taxonomy): Eukaryota > Metazoa > Chordata > Actinopteri > Cypriniformes > Cobitidae > Paramisgurnus > Paramisgurnus dabryanus. The sequence goes on from NC_133357.1 coordinate 22,082,627, forward strand.
CCCACCCCCCACTACAATTCCGGGTGCGGCGAAGGGCGTAGCAAACACGAACAGCGCACACCGGGTGCGCATCAAACGGCCGGCACGAATGCCGGGTCCGCGATGCTGGGGGCGCCAAGCCGCTAGTCCCGCCCAGGGCGCTGCATCCAGAGCTAGGAAACAAGCGAATCTAATGGAAGCACCTGGGAGCGACCTAAACCTGAGTGTAAAAAAGGCTAATCTTCCCGCTAGACTGCCGAAGCAGTTTTAGGATACTTAAAAACGGGCCACTCTTCTTATGAAACTATGCCCACCCCCCGTACGCCGACGACTTAAAAGTGGAGCTACTCACGGCGTGCGGTGGCGTCTTCGGCGTCATCACCTGGGTCCTGGCAGGGGAGGGGTCCGCAGGCGGGAGGTGTCGCTTGTCGGGTCCTCCACAGCGCAGCGTCTCAGCCGTGTGAGCCGGCTCCCTGTGAAAGAAACGAGGAGCTGCGTCTTGGTGTCGACGGATCGACACCACGACGCAGTGGTATGTCCAGAGATGGGCAACATTTCAATGACACGTATGGCCAAACCACCCAAACACCCGCCCACCCGCCCTATCATAAAAACGTGTCAACGTTTCATTCTTAAGACAAAGACTGAGGCCTAGTGGGTATTATTACTTCCCGGGTGCCCCTTAGACAAAGTACAACAATCTCTAATGGAAAAAACAATCCGCTTCACCACAGTAGTAGTGAAAGCGCCGATGTTGTAAACCAAGGTGCTTGCCATTACACGCTTCTGCGTTTCAAAAGCAGGGCCCTTCCTGTTTCCCGACCGCGCCCGCCTTACAGTGCAGGCCCTGCTTCTAACTCTAAAATGAGACCCTGGGGTTGACTTCGGCCCGCGCCCACCCCCCACTACAATTCCGGGTGCGGCGAAGGGCGTAGCAAACACGAACAGCGCACACCGGGTGCGCATCAAACGGCCGGCACGAATGCCGGGTTTGCGATGCTGGGGGCGCCAAGCCGCTAGTCCCGCCCAGGGCGCTGCATCCAGAGCTAGGAAACAAGCAAATCTAATGGAAGCACCTGGGAGCGACCTAAACCTAAGTGTAAAAAAGGCTAATCTTCTCGCTAGACTGCCGAAGCAGTTTTTGGATGCTTAAAAACGGGCCACTCTTCTTATGAAACTATGCCCACCCCCCGTACGCCGACGACTTAAAAGTGGAGCTACTCACGGCGTGCTGGGGCGTCTTCGGCGTCATCACCTGGGTCCTGGCAGGCGAGGGGTCCGCAGGCGAGGGGTCCGCAGGCGGGAGGCGTCGCTTGTCGGGTCCTCCGCCGCGCAGCGTCTCAGCCGCGTGAGCCGGCTCCCTGTGAAAGAAACGAGGAGCTGCGTCATGGTGTCGACGGATCGACACCACGACGCAGTGAGTGTCCAGAGATGGGCAACATTTCAAAGACATGTATGGCCAAACCACCCGCCCACCCGCCCTATCATAAAAACGTGTCAACGTTTCATTCTTAAGACAAAGACTGAGGCCTAGTGGGTATTATTACTTCCCGGGTGCCCCTTAGACAAAGTATAACAATCTCTAATGAAAAACCCATGCTGCTTCACCACAGTAGTAGTGAAAGCGCCGATGTTGTAAACCAAGGTGCTTGCCATTACACGCTTCTGCGTTTCAAAAGCAGGGCCCTTCCTGTTTCCCGACCGCGCCCGCCTTACAATGCAGGCCCTGCTTCTAACTCTAAAATGAGACCCTGGGGTTGACTTTGGCCCGCGCCCACCCCCCACTACAATTCCGGGTGCGGCGAAGGGCGTAGCAAACACGAACAGCGCACACCGGGTGCGCATCAAATGGCCGGCACGAATGCCGGGTCCGCGATGCTGGGGGCGCCAAGCTGCTAGTCCCGCCCAGGGCGCTGCATCCAGAGCTAGGAAACAAGCGAATCTAATGGAAGCACCTGGGAGCGACCTAAACCTGAGTGTAAAAAAGGCTAATCTTCCCGCTAGACTGCCGAAGCAGTTTTTGGATGCTTAGAAACGGGCAAAGCTTCTTATGAAACTATGCCCACCCCCCGTACGCCGACGACTTAAAAGTGGAGCTACTCACGGCGTGCGGTGGCGTCTTCGGCGTCATCACCTGGGTCCTGGCAGGCGAGGGGTCCGCAGGCGGGAGGCGTCGCTTGTCGGGTCATCCACCGCGCAGCGTCTCAGCCGCGTGAGCCGGCTCCCTGTGAAAGAAATGAGGAGCTGCGTCATGGTGTCGACGGATCGACACCACGACGCAGTGAGTGTCCAGAGATGGGCAACATTTCAAAGACACGTATGGCCAAACCACCCGCCCACCCGCCCTATCATAAAAACGTGTCAACGTTTCATTCTTAAGACAAAGACTGAGGCCTAGTGGGTATTATTACTTCCCGGGTGCCCCTTAGACAAAGTATAACAATCTCTAATGAAAAACCCATGCCGCTTCACCACAGTAGTAGTGAAAGCGCCGATGTTGTAAACCAAGGTGCTTGCCATTACACGCTTCTGCGTTTCAAAAGCAGGGCCCTTCCTGTTTCCCGACCGCGCCCGCCTTACAGTGCAGGCCCTGCTTCTAACTCTAAAATGAGACCCTGGGGTTGACTTCGGCCCGCGCCCACCCCCCACTACAATTCCGGGTGCGGCGAAGGGCGTAGCAAACACGAACAGCGCACACCGGGTGCGCATCAAACGGCCGGCACGAATGCCGGGTCCGCGATGCTGGGGGCGCCAAGCCGCTAGTCCCGCCCAGGGCGCTGCATCCAGAGCTAGGAAACAAGCAAATCTAATGGAAGCACCTGGGAGCGACCTAAACCTGAGTGTAAAAAAGGCTAATCTTCCCGCTAGACTGCTGAAGCAGTTTTAGGATACTTAAAAACGGGCCACGCTTCTTATGAAACTATGCCCACCCCCCGTACGCCGACGACTTAAAAGTGGAGCTACTCACGGCGTGCGGTGGCGTCTTCGGCGTCATCACCTGGGTCCTGGCAGGCTAGGGGTCCGCAGGCGGGAGGCGTCGCTTGTCGGGTCCTCCGCCGCGCAGTGTCTCAGCTGCGTGAGCCGGCTCCCTGTGAAAGAAACGAGGAGCTGCGTCATGGTGTCGACGGATCGACACCACGACGCAGTGGTATGTCCAGAGATGGGCAACATTTCAAAGACACGTATGGCCAAACCACCCAAACACCCGCCCACCCGCCCTATCATAAAAACGGGCCACGCTTCTTATGAAACTATGCCCACCCCCCGTACGCCGACGACTTAAAAGTGGAGCTACTCACTACGTGCAGTGGCATCTTCGGCATCATCACCTGGGTCCAGCAGGAGTTGTTGTAAGCAAAGTCCAAGGACCTGGGGCCCCCATGCCCCAACATTTGAATTGCACAACAGTAATATTTTAAATATAATTAAGTTAGACATTTATAAACCTGATTAATTTTTTTTTAACAGCTTAACATTATACAAAATTGTTACAGTTTGGTATAAGACAAAAATTCTTGGTTCAAAAAATACAACTAGTGCCTGTGTCTTATTCAAAATGATACAAAATCATTCTCTATAAAAAAATAAAGGTTTTGGTTTTACCTTAAGCCAGTGGTTCCCAAACCTTTTTAACCAAACTTAGATTACGATTCAGACTCATCTAACAAACTGAACTAACAAACACAAATTGGTTATTGCCTGGATTTATAATGTGAATTACATAGCTCTGATTTTCATACTTACTGTGAGATACAACAAGCATATAGACTAGACAAACACTACAGATGACATTTTGATGACATTGATGAGACTATGAGAATTTTATTTATGTATTTTTTGTTTGATTTAAACCTCTGCATGGTGTCTTTATAGCCTATCATGTTTCTACTTGTGGAACAAAAGATTATGCTGGTCACTGTTCAAAAACCACACCACCAATCACAGTGTAAAGCCTAAAGTTACAAAAGGCAACCTGACAACCAAGTACATTTTTTGCAGTCGTGAGAGCAGTCGAGCGCTCATCCCAGCACTTACATGTGTGAGTAGATTTGTGTGCACTGAGCAGAGGTGCACTTTTGCGTGGTATTTTTCGCTCGTGAACTAGCCTATATATGCCCCCTCGCAATAATGTAGCAGACTGAGCATAAAAGGGATGTGCATAGTTAGAAGATAAGAAGATATTCCCTTTAACCGAAGGCATTTTTAATGTAAATTAAAATGTTTTAGATGTCTCCTTATATGATGTCTCCTTAACACCTGATTTCACTCATTAGGCTCCTTAATAAACACACTAATGAGCTGATAAACTGAATCAGGTGTTTTTATATATGGAGACATCTAAAATGTTCTGGGGGGGGGCCAGGACTGGAATTGAGAACCACTGTACTACAGTAAACGCCTGAGATGTAGTTTTACAGTTATTTCCATGACCTGATTACGTGGATGTGTTCATTTGAAAAATGCCTGCCCACCAGCTGCTTATACGCACCCACTGGCTGTTGCCAAGGAGACCTGATTTGTTAACTAGCCCAAATCTTTTTGCTAAAGGAATTGCAGAGTTATTGATTTCACTATGTCTTGAAGAAGCTATTTTTTATATGAGAAGGTAAAATAATATTGTATGTAGTTTGTAGATTTATTCCTAGAGTTGTGTACCAATCCCATGCTGAAAAATGTTTGTAAGCATATACTGTATGTGAGTTTTGTCACGCATATTTACACCTTGTTGTGTGAAAATTCAGTAAATCATACAAAACCATATATGTTAGAGTGTAATCATTTTAAATCATACAGTACAATGTTAGTGTTTGTCTTTTCAGAGGACTGTAAAATAGATCATCTAGATTTTAAATGAAGCCTGTTCACGTATACAAAATATTTTTTACTTCCTTTTAATAGACAATCTATTTTTAAATAAGTATGAATGTATATATAAACATGCCTGTATGAAATATGGATCCAGACAAAAACACTGTCTACCAATTCAGCACCATTCCCATGGACAGCAGATAATTACAAACAACGTTATTGAGAAAGGAAGCACTGAGTATAAATGAAACAGGTATTATGAGGTTTTAAGTAGCTCTGTCTCTCAACACTTACTACTTGTCGAATTAGAGCTACACGGGTTTAAACAACGGTTCAGTTTGGTGTCTGGAGATCAACTGTGTTTAACATTATAAAGCAATTCTGCACCAAGGTTTGCCGTCATGCTTTTGCACAGTGAAAGAGAGTAACAGGCAGGGCTGGACTGGTAATCTGGCATACCTGGCAAATGGAATATAAAAAAGTGATAGACCAATGGTTGTCTGCAAAATGACGGTGATTACATTGCAATAAAATACAGTGTGGGCAGAATTATTAGGTAGCTACATCAAACTTTTGATCACAGTTTTTATCAAACATATTTTACTAATTCCAAACCAAATTAATCTTAATAACTACACTGAAAAAAATGATTCATTAATTGAATTTAATCAATTGTTTTAAGGTAAGTGGTTGCAATCAATTTATTTAAGCTACATTTAAACAAAAAATTTAAATTTTATTTTACTTTAATAATCTTTTTTGTTTAAATGTAGCTTAAATAAATTGATTGCAACCACTTACCTTAAAAATTGATTAAATTCAATGAATCATTTTTTTTAGTGTACCATCAATTTTGTAAAAAGCATTTATAAGTAATACATTATTGTTATTAAAGGCTGGCTGGAGAAAAAGCACCTTATATTCAGGTGTGCAGAATTATTACATTTTGTTTTACAGGTAAAATGGGCCAAAAAAGTTTAACACACACTGAACATAAGTTATTTGATGTCCATAAGAAAGATGCCATGCATGGAAATTGCAAAATTGAGGTGTCACTATTAGACAATAAATCCTGATTCGGGCAGCAAGGTCATAAAAATAGCATGAAAGGAAAGATATATACAAAAATGAATGTTAGTTTTAAAATTACTGTGGTTTGGAATTGGTAAAAGGTGTTCAGAAAAAAAGTGATCAAAATATTCTGCACACACTGTAATGGGACTCGTGGTTGTGCCGTAAGACTGCCACTTTATTGTAACATTTATCAGGTCTCAGTGTTATCATAAAGTGGTCAGAATGGTTAGTTTAAACATTGTGTACACTCACGGGCTAAGGCAATTAGCCGATTTTTAAAACCTGCAAAGCCTTTTACAGTGCTTGCATTTATTGTAATGTCACATGTCAGCTCTTATGCTTTTCTACTTAATCATGGGCCAGTCTGAGCCAAAATGCCAGTACTTTATTTTTTGCTCCCGTCATTTTTGTGATGAATGCTTCCTTGTACAGCTTACACTAAAGTATTGATCTCTTCCTACTTTGTTGAAACCTAGCGCTTTAGGATCACAACCAGTAAAATGTATGTAAGCATATATGTGAGTTTTGTCACACGTATTTACACATTGTTGTGTGGAGAATTCAGTAAATCATACAAAACCATACAATGTTACAGTGTAATCGTTTCAAATCATGTTGTACCGTATTACATTGTAAACTAGATCATAGAACAGGCTTAAATGAAGCCTGTTCACGTATTCAAAAAATGTTTTACTTTCTTTTAATAGACAATCTATTTATAAATAAGTATGAATGTATGTATAAACATGCTTGTATGAAAAATGGATTCATAAAGATCGCTGTCTACCAATTTAGCACCATCACCATGGACAGCAGCTGCTAATGTTGTAAGTAAAAAAAGGTTTTAAAGTCTTCCTAGCAGGCTATATTCAATTAGAAATTAAGTTAATTAATTGAGAAACACAGCCATGAGTATAAATGTAACAGGTGTTATGAGGTTTTAAGTAACTCTGTCTCTCTCCACTTACTACTTAGACTCGCACTGCGGCACGGCTCTTGTCAAAAGTGTTTGTACAGTCTTGTTCAAAATAATAGCAGTACAATGTGACTAACCAGAATAATCAAGGTTTTTAGTATATTTTTTATTGCTACGTGGCAAACAAGTTACCAGTAGGTTCAGTAGATTCACAGAAAACAAACAAGACCCAGCATTCATGATATGCATGCTCTTAAGGCTGTGCAATTGGGCAATTAGTTGAAAGGGGTGTGTTCAAAAAAATAGCAGTGTCTACCTTTGACTGTACAAACTCAAAACTATTTTGTACAAAAAAATTTTTTTATTCTGGGATTTAGCAATCCTGTGAATCACTAAACTAATATTTAGTTGTATGCTGGGTCTCATTTGTTTTCTGAGAATCTACTGAACCTACTGGTAACTTGTTTGCCACGTAGCAATAAAAAAAATATACTAAAAACCTTGATTATTCTGGTTAGTCACATTGTACTGCTATTATTTTGAACAAGACTGTATAAGCGGGAACTGCTTCATTTGTTTTATACACCAACAATAGTATTGTTGTTGTTTTAGGTATTTACTTGTCGAATTAGAGCTACACAGGTTTAAACAGCGGTTCAATTTAGACATACAGTAGGCTACACTCAGATAAATGTAGTGTGTTTACACAATAGAGTTTGGGTTGCGCTGTGGAGAACGCGTGTATGGTATTTTATTTTAGCGCAGATGTTTGGTGTCTGGAGATCGACTGTGTTTAAAGGAGCATTTCCCCCATAGAAACATTAATCTTTATTGAATGTGTGTCATATTTGTAGTCGAAATGTAACATACATTTAGAATTTGGTGTCTATCTGACCGAGAAAAGGGGTGTTTGTTGTCTCACTCCCTCAACAAAGATATTGGACTTCCTTCTTTCAATGACGCAAAATGATGATTTTTACATCATTAAAAGAAGGAAATGCAACACTGAAATCTGTATTTCTCCTGTCTCAGGGGAAACAGAGGAAATGATGCATGACCATTCAAAAACATGACTGGGGTTCTAACTATACAAAGCTTAATGCAAATGTGTGAAGTGTCCCTTTAACATTAGCCTATAAAGAAATTCTGCACCACGGTTTGTCGTCATGCTTTTACACAGTGAAAGAGAGTAACAGGTTACGTGACAGACAACTAGTCCAGTTCACTTTAGTACACAGCAAAGCTTCACCGAAAATGACTACAACTGGCCACGATTAGACTGCTGCACGGTGTTCTCACTCACTCTTAAGCCCCACTGTGGCATAAAGCGGTTTTACATTACAGACACTAAACATCTATTATATATGGAGACAATTTTTTTTAAGTTTTAAAATACTGATTATTTATTCAGGGGTTTAACCTTTATTTCTGAATATGGAAAAATTACAGAAGTCTGAATTTTTGTGACCCCGTTGCTACAGCCATTACAACACATCCGAAGTGTAAGGTGGTTACAATATTACAATTGTGAAGCATCCTGCTCAATTCGTCCTTGGGAATGTGTTTCTGTTATATCTGTTTCTTTTTTTAATCTCTCTGAATCTGATTCAGGCTCAAACTGTAAGGCAATACCGATGACATAGGCAGTTTACAGAGACAATTTTGGCACATATGGTGTATGTATACTGCAACTAACAAGAAACACTACTGTACTTACAAATTGTACACGATACAGTAAGTGTATATACACTTACCTGTAGGCCAGTGAAAGTTAATGACCGCACATATAGTGTATGTATACTGTAGCTAAAGAGAAACACTACTGTACTTACAAATATTAAACACGTTAAGTGTGTACCTGCAGGCAAGTGTAAGTCATACTTATAGCATACGTATATGATAACTAAGAACAAACATTACTGATGTGATATTTTGGTACTCAGTATCTTTGTCCTTTAAACCAAGCATAAAATAACCGTATGCATTAACTACTGGGTACATTCACTAGTACGTCCATTGTAACTGCATGGAAACAGGACTGTAAAATAAAGTGTTGCTTTTTACACAGTTATTTCATAGGACCTACCACCTAAGATATAGCATCATATACATGTCACTTAAAGTAAACATTGTATACTAAAAGACAGAGTACCAGAAAATTACAAAAATTATTACATTATGTAGGACTGAGTACTTTGTTTTCCTCTCCAGAATTTTCAACAATTGGTAACATTTTAAATCAATATACAAAATATACAAGTACAATAACACTTTCTAATTTATGACTGTAAAACTTGCCAATCAATATTACAGCGCCACTCTCAGGCTGAATTACAGAATTACACCAAACCTCTGCCAAGTGTTCTGTACAGTATGTGTTCAGTTTTGAATGTAAAACTTAAGGCTTTGCCCCCACCCCCCAAAAAAACTAGTAAGCACCAGCCTCCACAATATACTGTATATATAATACAGTACTCAGTATTTCTAATGACATTTGTTAGAGTTATTAAAAATTGTTGGCCTTTACATCTGCTTTTTGGGTCTATTTACATCAAATTTGTGGATATGCAAGAAAAGTTACATCAAATGATATGTTGAAAAGTATTATATACAGTATATACTACAGTATTTAGTATTATTGGTTAGCATTTCGAAAAATGGTTGGCCTTTAAATTTACTTTTTGGTTGAGTTAAACTCTAACAAAATAATTTTAATTAATTATGTAATGCTTTGTAAGGTTTCTTTTTATACCTTACTGACATTTAATGAATATAAAAGTGAAGTAACAGCATGTGACATGTTGAGAATAAAATACAATACTCAATATTTCCAATCATTTGTTAGTGTTTATAAATGGTTGGCCTTTACATCTGCTTTTTGGGTCAATTTACATAAACACAAAAATTCACTAATTATTATATTACCCAAAGCAATTGGTGTCTAACACGTTTCTATTGTAATGCTTGGTAAAATTTTCTTTCCTACCTCCCTGGCAGTCTCTCCCTGAGTGTTGTCAACCTTACTGTTCTGAGCCTCACCGTAGAATGACCACCCACACTGCAAACTGCGTTCCATAAAGCTGAGCAGAGTTCTCTGTGACGTCACGCATTATAATATAATGTCTGGTTCCTTGCGACAGAAAAAAAGAAACAAATAAAAAAAATCTGGTTCAAAGCGTTTCAGCATAATAAAAATAATGAATAATATGTGGTTTTACATTTATATTTACATGGTATTTGTTTGTCTAGGAGAAAACTATTTTACCGATTTTATTATTGTTTCTTTATTATTATTATTTATATTAATATATAATATAATATAATTTTTTAACAAGTAGCCTACCATGATGCTGCAGTACAGGTAAACCCCGGGTCAACTGAATCCCGGGTTACCTGTTTCACTATTCATGTTTCACAATGCACACACATATACGTTTACATTACTGTGTTAAATTTGTGCATATTTGCAGTGTCGGCAGAAACGATTGGCTAAATAACAATCGAATAAACGAATGAATATAAAAATCTTAGATTATTAATTATTAATAACATATTATTAATTCAGATGTTTTCCCTCACCTTTGACAGCATTTCACTTCTCTGCTGAACGAATAACGTTAAACGACTGCGGCTACACTACACACAGCTGATATGACTGCTCTCAGTTTCTTACTTTTTACCATTTTCGTAAACACTGCAAACTTTCGGGAGTGAAAACCGCATTTAAATGCGTGAGTGAATCCGCTAAATGATCGTTTCGTTTCTGTGCAGGAAAAAACTAGTTCTAGACCAAACAAAGCGGTAACCATAGCAACGTTCTGCCTTCTCGCGTGGCTAATATTTACTGCTTTGATGAAAATAATATTACAGCGTTGTGTTTTGCAATAAACCTCCATCTTGGCGTTGTGTGTTGTACACATTTCAGCGCTGTCTTGCAGTGTTGCCAGGTTCACGTCTTTATTTAAAAAATATAACTTATATATATTTTTTGCTTAACGTTAGTTACCGTTTTGGCGCTCGACCGTTTATGGCTTTGGCTCATGAAGCGATCAAGTTTTTGGTGTACTTTAAATGGGAAGGTGTCGATAGCAATTTTTTGATATTTGAGGTAAAACACTTTGATTTACTTCGGTTTGTAATGGGATTTTTCTTGTCCGCTGTTTTTTTCGTGCAAGTTCTTGCAAACCTAGCGCTCGTGCCTTTATTTTCTGCACCGTGCATACAGAAAACTTTTTCTCCTTTTAGGCATTTTATTTTCAAAAGAGAGACATGTTAATGTCCATGATGCACGTTTACATACTTCATCAACAACTATTCTTCAGTTCGGTTATGTACTCTACGCAGATTTTCTGTAAATGCGGTCACTAACCTCACCCCCTGCATTTTTGGGGGAGTTAATTAATTTAGTGGCAACGTTAGAATTCGGTTGTCACTCTGGTAAATCCCTGAAGTGTGTGTGTGTGTGTGTGTGTGTGTGTGTGTGTGTGTGTGTGTGTGTGTGTGTGTGTGTGTGTGTGTGTGTGTGTGTGTGTGTGTGTGTGTGTGTGTGTGTGTGTGTGTGTGTGTGTGTGTGTGTCCACAGGCCGTAGCTTGAACATTTGGGGGGACCAAAATAGCGGATTCTATTTATCAAAACATACCAGATAGCAATAAACATATAAGTTAACGTACGTCCATCTGTAGCATATTAAAGTGAACTTACCAAAGGCGATGGGTCTCTGAGTGAAATATCCTAAAAGCTTAAAGGAATATTTCATTTTCTTAAAAGAAAAATCCAGATAATTTACTCACCACCATGTCATCCAAAATGTTGATGTCTTTCTTTGTTCAGTCGAGATGAAATTATGTTTTTTGTTAGAGAAAAAAGTTCACACTTCCTCAGATTAAAGCAGAGTCCAGAAGCTTGCTGAGAATAATTCTATTGTTTTGATAGCGATTGGCACTTGGCTGGCATCTTTTAAAAATAATGTAGTATCATCTGCTAGTTGGGTGAGGATAACTTCTCTTTCTGCAATAGAAATTCCTTTTAAAGTACTACTTTTAATATGGATGGAAAGAAGTTGTAAGATTAAAAATATAGGAATTTATTACTTGGTCACAACTTGTCACAACCCCTATGCTGATAGTGATCAAAGACTAATGTCACAACTGTTTATCCAATACAGTGGGGGTTAAAGGTGGTCTTCTGATTGGTCAGTTTGAATGTATTATGTTGGTTTTGGTCAAGTACATTGGGGGTTAAAGGTGATCTTCTGATTGGTCAATTTGAATGTATCAAGTTAGGTTTAGTCACATGGTCAAGGGATAGAGCAGGGGTTCTCAAAGTCCGGACTCCGGATCCGGACCCGACGGGAACTTGATCCGGACCCGCGTCCACTTCATAGTACAAGTGCATTCATTTCTATGTGATTGCGTAAATGTGTGCATTTGCTACTTTACAAATGTATATTAAAGGGATAGTTCGGCCAAAAACGATATTAAACCCATGATTTACTCACCCCCAAGCTGTCCGAGTTGCATATGTCCATCGTTTTTCAGACAAACACATTTTCGGATATTTTAGAAAATATTTTATATCTTTCAGTTGATTAAATGTAATGTTACGGGGTCCAGCAATAGTCCACGACCTTCAAGTCCAAAAAAAGTGCGTCCATCCTTCACAAATTAAATCCAAACGGCTCCAGGATGATAAACAAAGGTCTTCTGTGGGTAATCCGTGCGGTGTTGTTGTAGAAATATCCATATTTAAAATGTTATTAACGTTATAAACTACCTTCCGGTAGCGCCGCCATCTTAGAGTGATGCGCATTCAGGATGAGCGCTTACGCAGCGTACAGAGTTTCTCTGCTGCTGCTCTGTGCCCCCGCCCTCCGAATTTGTCATACGTCACTAAGAAAAGTGCGTACACTACGCTAATACTCTCTCCTGAGTCTAAGATGGCGGCGCTACCGGAAGGTAGTTTATAACGTTAATAACATTTTAAATATGGATATTTCTACAACAACACCGCACGGATTACCCACAGAAGACCTTTGTTTATCATCCTGGAGCCGTTTGGATTTAAATTGTGAAGGATGGACGCACTTTTTTTGGACTTGAAGGTCGTGGACTATTGCTGGACCCCGTAATATTACATTTAATCAACTGAAGGATATAAAATATTTTCTAAAATATCCGAAAATGTGTTTGTCTGAAAAACGATGGACATATGCAACTCGGACAGCTTGGGGGTGAGTAAATCATGGGTTTAATATCGTTTTTGGCCGAACTATCCCTTTAAACTTGTAAACTTTTTTTCTTTTTAGATTTAAGAATATTCCTGGTCCAAAAAAAAACGAGTTATTTAAACATTTCCTGTGTGACGCTGTAGCCATCACACCCAGATATTATGCACAGCTACTTCATGTACTACGGCTTTTGATCAGTAAGTCCTTATCAATCTGAAATTCTTTGATTCGTTTAAAACATGCATTTGAAAAAGCAACACTCGTCAAACATAATCATTATACATATTCTTTATTATCATGAAAATACCTGAAAAGGTTTGAAGAACAGCAATATTAATATATCCTTATGACATTTCCTGGAGCCGCGTGTTTCTGGTTCTTCGTCTGCGGCGCATATTAAGTTTCTGCCCGAGAGCGCCCCCTGGCTTTTGGATGTAGCTGCATTTCACCGTAATTCATTGAGAAGCATAGCAAGATCATCAGCCAATTTATAGGTGCACCCCTAATTTTGGTCAGTGTCTCTGCCTACCAACCACACCTTTTTTTGCCACGGTTTATGCATCTGATGGAGAACAAACTGTGCCATTTCACTAATTAGGTTGCTCTGTATTTTGCACCTGGTTACTTTTGGCATATTTCTTGTGTTTATGTTTAAAAAATTTTTTTACTTTAAATGCAAAATACACGTATGTTTTTATATTTGTGTTGATTTGTTATATAAACAAATGATTTACATAAAGTTTTTTCCGGACCTGTGAAAATGATGAGAATTTAGATTTGGACCTTTGAATGTAAACTTTGAGAACCCCTGGGATAGAGGATATAGGTCAAGGTTTTTATGAGCTCTGGGCTTTTGCTTTTGCATTTTGCCTTTTGCATTGGCCTTCTCCCTTTCCTTTTCTTCTTCACCTGAGCTCTGGGGTTCCAGTTCTCAAGTGTGAATCTCTTTCTTCTAAACTTTCTTTCTTTCTCTGTTCTCTATCTTATCAGGTAATATCTCACATACATTGGAAACAGTCAATTGTTTGTATTTTTTACCATTTCACAAATTTATAGTGTAACCATTTCAACTGTAACTTTAAGTCAGTACTGTAATTAAACCTTTTCATTTACAAATCTGTTGTTTAGTTTTGATTTAGTGTTAACACTTAAACGCTCCATAATGCCATACAATATATACTATATACTCTAGCAACGCTCTCAGACATATTTTGTCAGAAACCCGGGAACGATTGCAGTTTTCTTCCCCTTCCGAAACCTGAGATCCCTTACAAAGTTGAGAACATTAAATGAATAGGGGGAGGCAGGGCAGCCCTGTCGGACGTCTCTTTGCAGCTCAAATCTAGGTGATGTCCCATTTTTAGCCTAAAAGAGCTATTGCCTGTGCAGTACATTGTTTGCAGAAAAAATTACCAAAACCTAATTTCTCAGTAGTTTGAAATATGAAATTATGCTCTATCGTGTCGAAGGCTTTATAGAAGTCCAAAAAGAAAAAACTATCATCAGGACACAAAAATGAATAATCAATTATATCTAAGACAAGCTGAATATTGTTTGAGAAGTGTCTTTTTCTCATGAATCCTGATTGGACTTCATCAATTATAGGGTCTAAAACATTTTTTAATCTTTTGCAATAATTGAGGCAAAAATTTTGTAGTCAGTGTTTTGTAATGAAATAGGTCGATAACACTGTAAAAAGTTTTTATTTATTTATTTAGTATGTTTATTTGTCAGGGACAATGTACAAAAAACATTTATCTTTCGAACAGATGTTTTGTACCAGAGTTAGCAAAAGCTATTTTCCATCTGCAGTCCCCAGGCAGGTATACACAATATTAAAACATTACATTATAAAAACAAACACATCCTAAAATATGTACAACTTAATCAAAACATTCACATCAACATTACATTTAAAAACCTTAATTGGGCTGATGCTGACACAGCTGGTTATCGAGGATGTATTTCTTTACATTTCTAGTAAAATTATTAAAATCTACAGACAGCTTTAGACTACCTGGAAGTAAATTCCATTGTTTAAAAGTTTTAAAAGAAAAGGCTGTCTGTGCAAAGGTAGTAGATCTTTACCGGGATAGCACAATTTCTCTGAGCAGTAGATCGAGATGTTCGGCTTGTTTGTTCAGAATAAAGTTTTATAAATTTTTGCATTGATGGTGGAGCAATATTATTAACAATTTTAAAAAGGGTTCTTAAGTTTGTATAATGAATTAAAGAATCAAAACTTAATATTTTATATTTACAGAGAATATTGCAATGATGATAGCACGGGGCTTTTCTATCAAGCACCTTTAACGCCTGATTATAGACTAATCTGAGTGGTTTAAGAGTGGTCTCGCTGGCCTGAGACTAGTCTCAGCCTCAGACGTCACGCCTAGGCATGGGCCGGTATAAGATTCTGGCGGTATGATAACCTTTAGCAAAGATACCACGGTTCCACGGTGTTGCGGTATTGCTATTGCAACACTAAAATGTGTTATTTTCAAATGCCAGGTACAATAAAGCCTTTAAATTATAATATTCTTTCAAAACATATATAATATTTTCGTAATATATATTAAATGTAAACATCAAATCAATCACATGACTTCATGATTTAATGAATTTTGTATAAGCACAGCTCATACCTTGGAGACGGTATCACAGAACATTTTAGTGGTTTTGAAACCTTGACTGTTTTAAACCTCGGTATACCTTGAAACCGGTAACCGGCCCATGCCTAGTCACGCCCACAAACTGTTGCGAGACTAGCCTGAGACCAGCAAGACAAACAGTAGGTGATGTGTGGAGAGATCATGGCATTAAAATACATAGACCCTGTCCCAAATGAAGTGCGCACTTCATGTGGACTTTCGGTCTCGTGGCCTTAAATTGCGCGTTCTCGCTTAGTCTACAAGTCCAGGGTGTCCCATCCATAGATATGTATATAAAGGCTAGATGGCTCAAGGCGGAGTCAGCTGTGTCGTCACTTGGCGGCCATCTTAGGTCAGTGCTGCCATAGTGCTGCTCCCTGCTGCTGTGGACGGAAGGTGAGTGACATACGCCAACTAAAATGCTCGTAACTTGCTGAATTCTTGACGGATTTACAAACGGTTTGGTTTTTTACAAACGTTATTAACGTGGCTATAATTCTGGATGCTTTAACATGTTTCATGAATTTTTTATTTATTTTTAGTATACATATTCGGTGTCATAGGTACATCTTTGACGTTTATAACAAACCAATCCGTTTGAAAATCGGTAAAAAATTAAGCAAGTTATGGTCATTTAAAAGTACCTGCATCATTAAAACTCAATGCTACGAGTGAGCGAGCGCCCTGTCCTAAGATGGCCGCCAAAATGCGGACGTTCCACTCAATTGGCCATCAGCGCGGACGAGCCATCTAGCCTTTATATACATATCTATGGTCCCATCTGTCATTTTTACGCTTTGAAATGTGCTCATCAGCGCCTCCTTTGCCCCCTTGATGCGGTCTTCAGCGAAGCCCGCACTACAGCAGGCTTCGCGCACTTTGGCAACCCAGAAGCCCTTGCGAAAGGGCAATCAGACCAATCAGATGACGGAAGGGAGGAGTTCACACTGACGGGCAACTTCCATAGACAGTAAAAGAAATGGACACAGCGACCCCATTGGATTCAACGAAGACAAGTGAAGTCAATTAGAAGCACGCACTTCCTGGGTGTCGAGCGTACTGCGCAGACTCAAACTGAGCTCAATGACGTGGATGTCACGTGAGCAACCTGTCTGGCAATTGTAAGTCTTCTAATAGCCGTGCCACGGGAAATCTGAATCACCTACTGAATCTTGCAGAGACGGCGAGCGTGAACAGGAGCACATTTTGGTTAGTATTCTGATTAGTAATCTCCCTTGACTTTATGCCTTCACGTCCACCCGATTGCCTCATAGTCAGTAAAAGATTGCCTGTGAGCTTCTCTCCAAGTCCATACGGTAATTTCTCTACTGTGCGACAGAAAGTCGCAGGTTATGACGCAATCGTTAGCCTATTTTTACAAAAACTGCTTCTACTGGGACATAACGTAAGATACATGGTAATGGAGCCTTTTATACATTTTCGTGTTTCTTTAGAAATAATTAATGGACAAATGGAGTCTTTAAACGCCTCAGATGTAAAGTTATTCGCCGTCAAAGTGACACCAAAATGAATGGGAGTCAATGGGATGCTAACAGCAGATGGGTGTTCGCTAAGCAATGGCGGCGTCCAGGGAAGCTTCAATAAAATATGAAACCCTGCCCCCCTGGCAACTTCTCTACCTATTTCCGGTGTGACATCAGTTTGATAAAAACTACAATGAATGACAGAAACCAGGTTCGGAAAAAAGATAATTGAAGTGTAATTAATTTTTTTAGTTGGTCTCAAGTCCCATTGAATAACATGGGGAGGCGGGGTTTATGACCTATACTGGGACCAGTCACTGGGGGGCGATCGAGACGTTTTGGCTTCACTTTTCAGGGCTTGTGCGGCACGCTTGTGTATTTCATGACAAATGTGGAACAAAAGCCTCACTGATCATCTAAACCACCAACCACAGGTGTGAAGCCCAAAGTTACAAAAGTCAACTTGACGATCATATTTATGTGTGCATTAAATGTAAGTGTTGGTTCTTTTCCCAAACTCATTATAAAATATATTTTTCTCTTCAAACCACTAGAGGGCAGTGCAGTATAATCAATACAGAATGTTTTTAGCAAGATTAGTTACTTTAGGAAACAGTACATATGGAAATCTGATTGCTTTTAAAAAAATAGACTGAACAAGTGGATGGATCAATTTTATTTTTTGAACACTGTACAGCAAACACACAAAATCAAGCAGTAGAAAGTACCAGATAGCAGTGTAAACAGAAGTGAAATCTCAGGGCAACCAATGCTGAAGACAAAGTTTTCTAAACATCTTTTATCCAGAGTTCATTTTCTATGCTACATGTACAGCAAGAACAAGGACACTGCCTTGTAATGAGACAAAACTGACAAATGCTGAATGCTGGGGTTGATCCAACCTTCAACCTTTACATGGCACTTCTTTATATTCACAAACAGCATCCAAGTCTTCAAAAATCAATGACTACGAGCTTAAGGTATGGTGTATTCAAGTCTCATATTTGTACGTTGTGTATAAGATGTCAAAATATTCACATAGTGCACCGGCCTGTCCTGAACCAATCCTATAGATACACAACAACAAGCCTTTACCATGTTAGCAAATATTACCAAGAGCTTTCCTGGCATTCGTTTTTCCTAATATACAAGTCTGCTAGTTTTTTATTTATTTGGCAATACACGTCATAAATCATTCATCCAGATAACACTACAACACATACACATCCTGACTCAGGACTTCTACTGCTTTAGGAACGTTTGTAAAGAGTATCATGGCTCACAGGTCACACTGCACTGAAAACCAAGCCACAGGCTCATGACATTCATCACACAATAAGGTATCATATCTTACAAATCAGAACCTTTTGAAGTTGTTTAAAATCATTTCTTCACTGGCACAGCATTGCATGAGAGGGAGCAGATTAAAAATAATCACAAGTCTTGAAATCTTGTGGGGCAGCTGGGAATTTGTTAAAAGAAATCGGCTTGTTAGAAATTAATTGTACATTATTTTATCTTCGAATGTCTAGGTCTAAATGCACATGCATATAACACATTAGTTAAATATATTACAGCATGGGGCTATTAAATGCTTTATTCTGATTGGTTGAGAAGTGTTCCATGGGTATGGGTTTCAATATGCATTATCACACCGTATCAAAATGCCTTAAATAACCAGAATATTGGTATAAGGGGTTTAAAATATGGATGCACCAATATATTGGCCTAAAATCGGTATCGGCAGATAAAAGCATTTTTTCCCCACTATTGTACATTTGCGATTGTAAAAAAAAAAAAACATAATATCGTGGCGATTAAAAAATGTTGGAAAATACTGTGTGATTATTTTGAATTAGGTGACAATAACAACAGAATTGAATTTAAAACTCAATACTATGAAAAATCAAAACTATCTGTATCTATTGGTATTGGTAGATTGGTAGTAATTAAATACCGGTATTGGCACAGCCCTAATTTGAAATGTTTCACCTAACAATAGGTGTAGAAGATGGCATATTAGAGCATTCAGCAAGTGTGTTGCATTTTATGTCGTGCATTTAAAAAACAGGTTAAACATGCACTGTAAAAAAAAAAACTCCTTGATGCACTTAAATTTTGAAGTTTAAATTACTTTACTTAACTTGAAATGACAATTAATTGAAACATTCTTGATTAGTGAGGAGTTGCTATAAATTATATAGTTGAATTAGTTTATGTTATTTAAACTTTATTTATATAAATTATAGCCACCCCATCACTATTAAGTTGAAATTAATTGTAATTTAAAATGTATTAAACTTAAAAATTTAAGTGCAACAATCAATTTTACAGTGTGGGGATATTTCGTATTTAACCCTCAAGTGCTGTTAATAAGAACTGCACTAATCTGCTGTTAGTGGACAAATTTGGGCACTTTGTGATTGCCTTTTACGCCTTCACTTTTTTGACATCTGCTGTAATTAAAATAGCAATTACATTAAAATATAAATGTATATTTTAATGTTATTTTTTACATAAAATGCACTTAATAAAAGATTTTCATAAAAATCTTCATTCCACTAATTAAATCACAGTATAAACCCCTAAAATAAGTCCCACTTTTGTTTTTTAGTGACATCTGTGACATCACGACTCACTAGTGCACAGGCTGAAATCTATTAACCAATGTTGTACCAAACTTAACATCTCTAGATTTTATCACAAGTTAAAATTGTTGAATTAAAAAAAGAATTGTTGGGTACAGCTGTGCAAAGATGCCATAATATGCAAATCTGACTGTGTTAATAGAAAGATAATAAGAGAAAGAAATTACTTATTTGCACTAACAAAATTAAGAAAACAACACATTTCAAGTAAGAGATCCTGGGTCTCTGCTACAGTAAACCTCTTTGCCATTGTGCTGCTAAAGAATGAGATAAAACGTTAACTTTAGCAATGTTTTACCTGAAAGCAGTATCAAATCTTGCAGTGGGACTTTGATGTGTACATTTGTGTGAATGGTGGTCACATTGAGGATGTTGTACAGTATAGGCCCACCCCTTCATTTATGTGTATGTATAATCTGCAATGTTTTGGATTTATTGATGGTTATTTAACAAATAAAAAAATGCTCTAAATTTAAGTCATTTCCCATTCATTTCCTATGGGTGCCTCAAAATGGGCACTATCAGCATATTAAGTAGTTGAATGATGTCCAATGTTTTTGGGTGTTTATTTGGCAAATTTAGGAAAAGTACTGATGTTTTGTACCGATGTATCAGAATAAGAAGTTATAAAAACAAAATAATTTTGCCCAAATTTGTCCCCAACATCACTTGAGGATTAAGATCTTAAAGTCTGATTTGTTTGTAACTACTAAGCCCCAAATATCATAGAAATAAAAGTTATTTTGTTGCACCTATAAAACTAATACAGCAGTTATTTATTAAGATAAATTTACAGGATAAAGTGTATAAATCCAATTTGCTCATGTTACATTCAATATGGAAATAAATACCTTTCAAAAATGATTAAATGTTTGTCCGTTATACTTAAATCTAGAATATGATCTGTTCATTTCTCCAGAACATCGACCCAGTTATTTTGACTGTCTATGAAAATGTTTTAACCCTGCTTTGCCACATGCAGATGAGGTTCACAATCGGCATTATAACATTCGTGGATCAAAAAAGTATGGACATACACTAGCTATCACATTAGGCTTTTCTCTACAGGTCGGTGATTGCAAAATACTTCATGTAACATCTCAATGAGCTCTAAAGAAACTACTCAGCACACACTACTGTCACTCCACTTATTAGTGTAATCTTCAGCAATGTTCATCAAAAGCCTCGTACCTCATGCGTCAATGTCGACATTGCACTGTTAAGAGTACACTTGGTTAGTTTTGACATTCGTGAAGAAAAAGCGATAGACTACGATGCCGACTAAATCTTCTGATCGATGCGACGAGGAGACTGTCCATCCCGAGCGGTCTTAAGCCGAGGAGACCGCTCATATGTCCATATTACCACAGCAATGTAGACACAAAGTAAAAATTACATGGGAAGGAATATGTCTGACATCTGGGAGGCAGTGTGTGTTTTTTTGTGTGTATGGGTGTTTGGGTGTGTAAGTGGAAGAGTTGGTGTCCTGGGTCTTGAAGCTTGTGGCAGTCATTGAGAAACAACTTCCTGATGAAGAACTGAGAAGATCAGGACTAATGGAGAGAAAAGCAGAAATTAATAAATAATATAAACCTATATTAATAAATGGCTGGATTACATGATTAACTTCATTGACAACTTGTGATTGCTGTTATTCAATGCATTTAAATGGGACATTTCACAAGAATTTTTTAAGATGTCAAATAAATCTTTGGTGTCCCAAGAGTATGTATGTGATGTTTTAGCTCAAAATATCATATAGATCATTTATTATAGCATGTTAAAACTGCCACTTTGTAGGTGTGAGACGTTTTTGGGTGTGTCCTTTTAAATGCAAATGCGTTGATCTCTGCACTAAATGGCAGTGCCGTGGTTGGATAGTGCAAATAAAGGGCCAGTATTATCCCCTTCTGACATCACGAGGGGAGCCAAATTTCAATGACCTATTTTTTGCATGCTTGCAGAGAATGGTTTACCAAAACTAAGTTACTGGGTTTTTTTGTTTCACATTTTATAGATTGATAGAAGCCCTGGGGACCCAATTATATCACTTAAACATGGAAAAAGTCAGATTTTCATGATATGGGCCCTTACAAAAAAATCTATTTGTTGGATCAACCTAAAAACATAAGTTACCTGGATGCTTTAAAATTTTAAGTTAATTTGATACAAAATATTAGTTTACTCAAAAAAGTTATTATTTTGGTTTGAAGTAAAAAAATATTTTAAGGCAATCAGGTTAATTTTTTAATTACAGGTTACTTACTTTACATTGTGTAAACAATAAGACTTGCAATAGATTTCTTTTTGAAATAACTGCAAGCTTTATTGTTTGCAGTTAATTGAAAGTGTGCTTGTCAGTGGTGTCCATCTGAGCAGAGTTAACAACACAGAGCTGAATCAACTGGTTTTGACATAAAATGCTTAAAAAAATGGATTAGTTGTGCACGCAGGCACTAGTGGTGACAAATACCTTTGATTCCTCATGTGGGTCTAGAGTGGAAGATTCTGTTTCCCTGACAACCACAGCCTTGGTAACCAACATGTCGGGATGCTGTTGCCTGGCCTCTTTTATTGCCATGGCGAGCGCCTGTGAAAAGTAATTTATTTCCGAGGTTTAATGGAAGATGCGAAAACAAGCAGCTTATGTATTGGCAATATGTCTTCTGACATGCTAAGTAATTTGTGCTTATTTAATAAACCACACACAGTTATAGTTTGAGGCATTCTAGTTCTTGAGAGCTGTGCAGTCATATATTGTGATACTATATATCATATGATACATATATATCTATATATCTATACACATTTTTACTGAAATTAGTTAAAATGGATTTATTGCGTTTTGGAACCAAACTCTTCATATATATATATATATATATAAATAATAATTTATATATAATAATAACTAATTTCAGTAAAAATGTGTTTTCTATACCAAGAAAGTGACAGTTTAGATTTTCTGTTACAAACTTTCACATAGCATCTTTAGGTTATATTAACATAAAAAATTCAAATCCATAATTTATTTTCAAAGATTTATTATAAAAACTTATTATTTTTTCACAAAATGCAATAAATCCATGAGAAGCTTTTTTTCAACGAGCTCGATGGTAACTTGCATTGCTGACACTGCCGTCGATGTATGAATATGTAGGTGAATGTGAGGCAATATGTAAAGTGTATTACATATATATAGATACATATTGCAATGCTAGATGTTTTTTTTTACATTTTTCATTTTCCGATTTTGATGCTAATGCAGTTCATTACAGAATGTCACAAAAATTATAATTATCAGTATTAAAAAAATAATAATAATAGAATCAGTTCTGACTATTGGTTCTGGGTTCCCAACCCTGATCTGCACATACGCACAACCGGCGCAACGTCATATAATGTCTCTCATCAGGTTCACGCCCCCTTTTGGGGGAAAACAAACTAGACTTCCCTTTGACTTCCATACAAAATAGCGGAACAAAGCAATGTTCGTACACACCCGGCAGGTGTAAAAATCACTCAGATTAAACATGTTGAGTAATTATCTGTCCACCCTGCCTGCCATAGAGCGCAAGAGATACATTAACACATTTAATTTGGTCATTATAAAAACATGTCTCTTTCATTCTCACAGCGTCAAATTTGTGTAACAACGCTTCCCATTGGCCAGAGGTGTCTTACCCGGACATTTACTTGTACCTCATCGAGTCAACAGGGAAGCCAGTGAATGATTTTCGTATTTGAAAGTTACTTCGTATTTATATTTAGAGTATGAGTGCACTTTTCCATCTAGCCATACAACTAATTGGCTTAGCGATATTCCCAGCAATCACTGGGTGGCGTTGTTACACAAATTTGATGCTGGGAGAATGAAAGGGACATGTTTTTATATTGACCAAATTAAATGTGTTAATGTATCTTTTCCGCTCTATGGCAGGCAGGGTGGACAGATAAATACTCGACATGTTTAATCTGAGTGATTTCATAAGTTATTTACGCCTGCCGGTTGTGTACAAACGTTGCTTTGTTCCACTATTTTGTATGGAAGTCAATGGGAAGTCTGATTTGTTTTCCCCCAAAAAGGGGCAGTGACGAAATTTACAGTCAAGTTCCCGGATGTGCCGGTAGTCCGTATACCTGATCTTGATCAACATCATCATCACCAGTAATGATAATCCTTTTCTCAATTCTCGTCTCTGAATAGCCTCCTTTCACCGTCTGCAAAACAAAAAGATTAAAAATATAAACAAACTTTTACAGATGAATTATTCGAAAATAATGGACACCCAAGTTGGTAATGCGACACGCCGTGAAGCGGAGTTACACCACGGGTGGGCATTGTTTTCAAATAATTCAACAAATTTAAGTCAATTATTGCGCGTATACCACGGTTACCAAAGACATTGCTCTGCTCTGGTGGTTATTTTAAGACATTTGTCAGGTTAGATATGCGTTTTACAGAAAAATAATCAACACGCGTAAAACATTTCTCAACCAATCAGTATAAAGCATTCAACAGGCCCGTGGTATAACAAGGTGTAAATGTTTGAGATACCTTAGTAACATGAGTTGTAGTGGCCGATGTAACATTCTCAGTTACCATTAAAGGAGAACCTTCTCTTCCGAATGATACCACGTTCACCTAAAAAAACACGCAATTTTCACACAAAAAGACTTGCATGATACAATAGACTTCCATAGTAGACCTCACAGCTTAGCTAAAGCTATAACTCAGGGATTTGTTTGCATTGAAGAAGGCTTAATGGGATAGTTCACCCAAAAGTGAAAATTCTGTCATAGTTTTCTCACTATCATGTTTTACAAACCTGCATATGTATATATTTGTTTTGATGAACACAAAGGAAGATATTTTGGGGAATGTTGACCAAATCGATCAGAAGCCCAGTTGACTTCCATAGTAGGAAAAAATAATACTATAGAAGTCTAATCATTTGGTTAAAATCATTTCTCAAAATGATATACATTTATACAGGTTTGTAACATCATAAAACGATAACAGAATTTTCATTTTTGGGTGAACTATCCCTTTAAAGTTTGGTAACAATAATATTAGATTTGCCTTTTAGTGATCACTTACAGGAGAAACACTTTCTGCCATTGAGTATGTAGCCTCTCGCATGCTGCTCAAACCATGGTCCTATAACGACAAACAGAGAAGATATAATCCAGATGAGATCCACTACTGTGCATGTAAGTATCAAGACACTTTAAGAAAGTAATTACTCAGACGCATATGTAATTGAAGATAATTAATCTTCACAGCATGTTCCTCACATCATAATGTGACATTTCCTCAGTAAAGTAAGCATGATGAGCTAAAAGGTCTCTACCGGGTCTGCAATCTCCATAATGGTGGTTGTGACCTCAGAGCCATTGGGTTGCGTCTCGATCTTGACCTCAGTTTTCCTTAGAGCCTGAGAGGCGATGATCTCACTGCTCTCTCTGCTCAGAGGTTGAATCGGAGGCGATCCAGAGCTCTCACGCCTCATCGACTGGGCATAAGCTTGATCCGTAGAGTCTTTCTTCATAGCTTGGGCGACTTTTACTGACCGCGGAGCCTTTTTGGGTACAAAGGGCTTGGAAAAGAAATGAAAGAGATGAAGTTATACTTGGAAGTGATTTTTAGAGTTAGGTACACAATGGCAATCAAATGAACTATAGGGCAGCATATAATGAGTCATGGTGAAAGAAAAGAATAAGAAGCAATGAAAAATGCAACAAAAAAATTGAAATCAAAGCAACCAAACCTGAACCGAGTGATATTCAACTTAAGAAGGGAGCATCAAATGGAATGGAATTAGCATCAATCATGAACTCAAATTCCAATGACATTTCATGATGCGCCCTGTAAAATGTGAAAGAAAAGAAAATGGGATGTGATTGCAATCTTCAACACATCCAACATCCCCAGCAGGTGATTTGGTGAGCCACTTTTGCTGAAACATAAAGGGTGGATGTCTACCTCTGGTTTACGCTCCTCCTGTGGTTTCTGCTCTACAACGGGTTTTGGTTTCTCTACGTGCCTCTGAACTTCCACAGGTCTCTCTTCATGAAAATAGATAGGATCTGCTCCCAGTATAAATGCTGGATGTGTTGGCCGGTCAGAGAAGCCAAACTCATTGGAGATGTCTTTTTCGCCTAGCTCGGTCATGCCTCTAGAAAATTCCTCAATACCGGTTTGAAAGTCCATGAGGACGGTGAAGTCCACCTCAGCCTCCAGGCTAGATGTGGAGCTGACAGTGATGCTCGAGCATTTGCGCTCAATGCCTAGGTGGGTCTCCTTCAGGTACAGAGAATCCAGGTCTGGGTCATCTTCTGACACCGATCCCAAGCGTCTCTCCCAAGGCTCTCTCTGAAGAAGCAGAAAAAGACCAGATCTTGGTGCAAGGAACCAGCTGTGCCACAAGAGCAAATATTGACTAAAAATAGACAAAACAAGGCAATAATGGAGGTAACATGTTCTTCACAAGACACGAAGCTTGTGACACATTCAGAATGGGACAACATTGTGGTGGCTGATGGTTAAAGAGTGCTAGTAGGGATGCAGATATTAGTTCGGGAAACTGAAATATTCCTCATGAAGAAGCATTACATGTCTCTGAGGAAGGATTATAAAAGATAATAAAATGTCATTGTTATGGGTTCGTCTTCTCTTGTAGGTCCTAGCATGTTTTTATAATTACTATAAAATTTCTCAACAGAAAAATCTGTTTAATTTCTTTTTTTTACAAACAATCTTGTTAGATTCATGCTAACTAAGGCAACCTTGATCTTGTTAAAACAGTGCCAGGGAATCAATGCATGTTATGGATGCAATAAATGACTATTCCATGTAGGACTTTTAAATGGGATGGTTGTGGATCATGCAATTCATTTCATGCTGTTATGGCGACAGCTAAAGACAGGTTTATAGCGCTTATCAAAGTGTAATAGCCAAAGCTTATGGAGGAGGTAGCTGTGAGATGAGTGGAAAAATGAGGCACCTGGGCTTCCTCCTGAGGTTCCGCATGAATTGCTGGGGTGGGTAGGGGCTCCTGGATGTGAGATGAAATTAAAGGAAGAGCAATGCAAAGTTAGTGCACTGAAATTTGAGATAACAGGGAAGGAGCCCAGATTAGGCCCTCAACCAAAAACCAAACATTCGTAACACCATCGACCGGATGCACTGTCTGATACACAGAAACAAATACGTAGCCTTAAACAGTGTAAACTAGAGCATACAGCATATTGCACCGTGACAGAAGTAAAATATATTATGGCAGCTGGGTGCAATTTTGCCACTGAAGTGCCACTGAAGGGCCTTTAAACAATGAAGCAATCCGCACATTATATCTAACATTGTTATACCCAAACAGCAGTTTTTCAGGACTATCCCTGCGGCTCTTCTAGTTTAAAGTCTTTCTACTGCAAGAATAAAGTCTTAGCAGTATTTCCTTCATATCACATTCTTTTTGTTTTAAACTTAGCAGTATATGCTTCAATTAGTCTAGAGTAGAAAGCTGAATCTCAATGGGCCTTTGGCCAAACAATAGACAAAAACCTCAAGGCTCCCTGCAAATAAATAATTGACTGATTCACATTTTTTATAGTCAAGGGCAAATATGAAATCTTACATGTAGAAGCGGAGTATACTATCTTTAAATGGAAGCTAAAACCGTTCCTTGTTAAATCAACTTTCAGAGCCTTTCTTATGAGCAATACCGTGGCCATTTTTGAAAATCTTACTTGCGCAAGCCCTTTTGTTTGCAAAAATGGCCTTTAGCATAACAGCATGGTGTACAGGCCTTTGATTCCTTGCAACAACCATTCCCTACATGCCTGGTAAGAGAGAACCAGAGAAAGAATGTTGGAAGGAAAGACCGCAAGTCAGGTGGAAAGTTAGTGGAACTGAAGCCTGAAGCTTAAGCGATGGAGATTATGTGGTAGATCCTAAGTGCTTTCTCAAATGCGCAAGCAGATGTTGAGCTCTGAGCTGGGAGAAAAAGTGGCACGTCCTCATCCAATCAGTGGTTTTAGTACCCTATACCTCTTATCAGCCAATGGTGAGATAAAAACAGACCATTCTACTAATCTCTCCTCAGAAACAAGTGCTTATGTTTCAACGATATGTGTACTATGCAAAACTAAGATATGGATGTGCCATTTCATGCGATGTTTTAGTTCCTGTGAGTGACAAGCAGATATCAAGCAGTTGTTACCACAGGTTTCCTTTTGGAAGATTCCATGTTGGAGCTCTTGTGAAGACTGTTGCTGGAATCACTTTTGGTAATCGGTTTGGTACGTGTATCTCTTGCCCTCTGGGATTTTACAGGTGGGTATAAAGACGGAATCTGATCGAAGGCTAAAAACGTTGAATTGTTCGGAAAGTCAAACATAGAACACGGATCTTCAAACAGAAAGTGATCTTGTTCGATACTAAGCCTGTGGTCAGCACTGTTTTTGAAATCCCGTAATTGGTGCCTGTCTTGAAGATACTGTTGAGTGTGTTCTCTGACTTCCCTATTGTGAAAATTATTGGACAAATCTTGCTTATCAAGCATTCCATTACCCTCTGGAACTGCAGAATTTTTGGGCCTCAAGAAGCCGTCCAAGGTATTCTTACAACCAATTTGCTCTTCCTTAGACTTCTTCCCTTCTTCAAATGATTCAGAACTGATTTTTTCACTCGGTTCTCCATGTAGCTTGGCTCCTTTACTGCCTTTCAACTTCTTTGACCTCTCTGGCTTTAGCGGGACTATTCGTTTTACCTCGGACTGCGATGTGTCGCTTGCAGAGGAATCGTTTCTTTGGATTGTTGAGTTTTTAGGAGCTGGATTAGGTGTTTGTTTTTGTATAGTAGTAGATCTGATGTTGTTTGCATCTGAATCTGTGGTTTGGTTCTCCCATCTGCTTTCATTATATCGATCTCTCATATATTTATCCACAGCTGCATTGGGAGAGGCCTCACCAAAGCTTTTCTCTACATAGCTCGCCAAATCCCGATTCTCATCTTCTCCATCAGTTACACCCATGTTTCTTTTTTTAACCCAGTGTCTCTCTGCTGCATATTCATCGTACCCATTTGCACGAAACACATTCTGTGGCAAACATCTGTCCTGCGGGTTCCCATTATCATACACTTTCTCCTCCAAAGAACCAACGCCCTGGAAATGGTTATACCTTAAAGCAGGGCTTTTAGCTCTATTTCTCAGTGGCTTCTCTGGTGATAAGATTGTTTCTGCCGAGGTCCTTTTTGCTACACTGTGATTTTCTTTTGTGTCACTGTGTGAGGTGGAGATTTTCTCTCTCATTCTGTCCTCTTCTGTCTTTCTGTTGATTCCAGTGGCTAATGAAGCTACTCTAGGACTCCTGCTCTTTTCCTCTTTTTTACTGAGGGTCAGGTCTCTTTGACAACCATCTTGCTTCTCAATCAATAGGGACTCCTCTGAGGCCTACATATCAATAGAGTGAACAGTTTTAATGGCCTGTCAGTGCCACAATATCTCCGCTACTGTAACTTGCATTGTGCATATCTTGCGTCAAGTGTTCATATGGCAGGACAACCTATTGATCGCAAGAGTTAAAATTCATGTTCAAAGTTGGAGGTTATGTAAATGTTGGATGGATGTTTTGAAAAAAATAACATTTGGTAGAAAAAAGTATTTGGAATGTCATTAACCTTTATTAAGAGGCATTGTGTAACTAGTGTTGCAGTCAAAAGCAACAGATTTGAGTCCAAGACAAGTCTAAGAATTGAGACTCTGGTCTAAGACTTGATTTGGACTGTAATGAGGTGGTCTCAACTACAACACTGGTTTATACTTTTAATTTTAAAATGCTCTGGGTTATTTTCAACCCAGAAGTGGGTCAAAAATGGATGAACCCAGCTGCTTATGAGTTTGTAATTGAACCTATGCTAGGTTGTTTCAACTAAAAAAGATGGGATGTTTTAACAAATTCTTGGGTCAAATCTAAACATTTTTTTTTGGGGGGGGGGGGGGCTAATTTAACCCAACAACTAGGCTTGACCCATTTTGACCCAATGCTGGTTGAAAATACCTTAAATAAACCACTCTAGTTAACCTGTATTAAAGTTTCGAACTGCTAGTGGCTCTTGACCAGAACCATGACATGAAATGGTTAGACAGCATAAACTTGAAGAAAGCCTAGAAAAAATGCATAAATAACAAACAAATACACTAATATTATTACCGAAATCAATCTGAATAATCCTGATAAGAAATCTAAAAACATTTACAGAAAAAGAACAGCATTGATTATAAAGCATCTTGCTTTTTCAAAAGTCAGCACACCTCCCTCCTACTCTCAGCATCAACTACTCACAGATTTTTTCTCTGGAGTGCTGCCCGACGATGCTCCAGAAAGACGTTTCTCTCTGTGGACAAGTTTGCTGTTTGGCTCTCTCAGCGCTCGTTTCAGCTCATTGATGCTGGCTTGATGTTTCTGCAGCACATCTTCTGGTTTATCCAGGAACTGCTATAAAACAAACAGGTCAATAGGTAGAAGCACTTACCTTCAGCAAATGATCCCTTTCTGGAGAGCTCATTTCACTGGAGGGGTGGAAGTATTTCAGTACTGTATGGTCATTACACAGCTGTTCGTAGAAGTTTTTCTATCTTTGCCATGTACACACTAAGTCGTACAAATATCAGGGACATGACCACGAGAATTATGCATGTAGTTTTCGCTGGTCTCCCAGTGAAAAATGCATGTTATGAAAATTTAAAACCCTAATAAATCAATATGGACCATCACTGAAAAGCATAAAATATGAATGCAGTATAAGCTATTCTTCAGATCACTTTAAACTGGGTATTGAAATTATTTCTTTCTTTTCATTAGCACAATTTTTTATAGTCTAATACTAGGGCTGGGACGATTAATCGTGATTCATGCTAATAATGCCTGTCTGATATCGATTCTGGATCACAAAGGAAATATTATGCACAGCTCTTTCATGTATTATGGCTCTTTGATCAGTAGGATGTCCTTATCAATCTAATGGTGTGTTCACACTAAACACGAATGAAGCGTTAAAGGTTCTCTAAGCGAATTCACGCGTTTTAGACCATAAAACATTTTTTGTTACATACAGCACACATCTCCTCACTATCTGCTTGCTACCTGACCGCTGATCAAACTGTAAAAAACGCGATCTCTGTAGACAGCCCAGGCTCTACAAACTTCAATATACACACAGTGGCCAAACCTGCACCACGAAACAAAACAAAGTTTTACAGCCAATAAACGCCAAGAAGGATTTGGGGGTGGGGGTTGGGCGCGTTCATGAAAGCACGGAAGGGAGGGGGAGGGGGAGGAGTTAGCTACGCTTCGTCTGTTTGAAAACAGTTCAAATATCAACAACAAGTGACGTCGAACATATTCGCTTAGAGAGCCTTTAAGTTGGAATGAATTACCTTTTAAATCATTCCCCGCCATTGACGAGTGATCTCGTCAATTAAGAGTAAACATTTGCATGAAAAAAAACATGTTCCTGATGTGGTTTTATGTTAATATGTAATACCGCGATTATCCACTAGACTTGCTCAGTTTATGAAAAAACGAATTTACTAATTCTAAACTCTGCGTATGTTTTAATAATCGTTCCGAATCTGATCTCAAACAAAATTCCTTCACAAAAATGCAATTATTTCAGCTTTTTGCTAAGAAAAATACCAATATTTAAGAGTTTATAAGCAGAGAAACAAAAATATAGATAGGATGAAACTTTTTTCTGTTTTGTTTGAGTATTGTTTGTTTGATATATATATATATATATATATATATATATATATATATATATATATATATATATATATATATATATATATATATATATATATATATATATATATATATATATATATAAATTTTGAGACTACCAGCTAGCTAAAGCTAGGAAATTGAGAGTATTCACGTCTGAATTTCACGCGCGAATGACGTGAATATCACGCACAAATGAAGCGAGTTTACTCAAAATGTTGAAGCGTTCAACTATGCGCAAACAGTGCGATTAATTTGCTTCATTTGGGTCTGGTATGACTCCTCAACACAAAATCATCATACCTATTCTATTAGGGATGTCCCGATCAGGTTTTTTTGCCCTCGAGTCCGAGTCCGAGTCATTTGATTTTGAGTATCTGCCGATACCGAGTCC
Source organism: Paramisgurnus dabryanus (assembly GCF_030506205.2). NCBI lineage: Eukaryota > Metazoa > Chordata > Actinopteri > Cypriniformes > Cobitidae > Paramisgurnus > Paramisgurnus dabryanus. The sequence goes on from NC_133357.1 coordinate 22,114,593, forward strand.
CGATCCGATACTTCTATAATACATTAAAAAAAAAGAATAAAGAAGAGCAAAAAAACAGAACCAGTCCAGGATGTTCCTTATGTCATGCCGCACGCATTGCTGTTTCTGTGTGGAGTCAAAAGAGTCTAACTCTGTGCCAGCGCATAACTACAGATGTGTTAAAAAATAATGAATATATACTATATATGTTCAGGGGTTAAATTGGGGTTTGTTTTGTGGGGATGCTCTGTTAGGAGGGAGGGTTCGAGGGGTAACATGTTTAATCCTGATGACAGCAAAGCAACTGGGTGTGTTTCAATGACATTTTGTATCTCTGATAGGATTTTATAAGTTTCAGTTTTAAAGCTGTGCCACATGTTGACCCAAACTTTAAAACCTGAACTTTAAATTATGCAAATCTATGAGTCTGACACCCTATATGCATTTGGTGCACATGTCATTATGCACAATTGATCAAACTTTGAATGAAGTTATAAGACTTAACCTCCTTGACTCATTCTAGGCATAAGATAGGCTACCCAAAAAGACTCAATTAACAAGAAAAACAACATACTGATTCAGCAATATATCTTATAAATTAGCCATAGAGATTCCCTAAGCTGGTCAGCTGTTAGTTAAACAATCACTATAGTTAGGTCGTAATTGATTTGTATAATCAAAATACATTATTTTATTAAACTATACAATCAGTTGTATCCAGTTATCTAGTTAACATTTTGTAATGAGATGAGTGACATGGCTATACATACTTTAATACTTTGTTTCTAGACTTCTATTAAGTTTTTTCGACATGGGCACCATTCTTACCTCTCTTTCTCTCATCTCTACAGTAATGTCAAATGATCCTGCGCGAATGCGCGTTCTTGAGGTTCTGAGTGAGACGCGGAGCTGCGTCTGAGCACATGTTGACAATAACGATCAACGCGTCGTTTAAATGAGCGGTAAAAACGCGGTTTTGTCGTGGGTTCCTTGCACGCACGAGTGTGTGAAGCCTATGAATGAAAGCACGTCAATAGGCTTGTTCGACTTCATGCGGCGCCGCAACACTCGACACCCTGGTGACGTCAAACTACCGCGAGAGTGATCCGCGAAATCATACGGAGGAGTTTGCTTTTACATCGTTCTCGCGGAACTTTGACGTCATGCAGCACCACAAGAACCGGCAGCCGGATGAAGTCGAACAAGCCTATTCTCTTCAGTTCACACGCACCAGCGCAGCGCGTACACTGGCGCGGAGCAGAGCGAGAACTTAATGGATTTTAAACCCTGCATATGTATCCGAGTCCTGATCGGGAGGTAACGTCCGATCCCGATCGAGTCTGAAACCACGTGATCGGGGCCGATTTCCGATCACGTGATCGGATCGGGACATCCCTATATTCTATATTATTATAAACAATTGCTATATATGTCAGAGGTCACACGCCTCTGGAGCAACTAGGGGTTAAGTGTCTTGCTCAGGGATGCAATGGTGTGTCACAGTGGATTTGAATCCAGGTCTCTCAAACCAAAGGCGTGTGTCTTATCCACTGCGCCACACCACCCCTGAAAAGTTAAAAATACCTGAAAAGGTTTGATGAAGAGCGATATAACAACCTGATCTCACAAAGTTCTGTGGGATAGTCACAGAATTTTTTGCAAATTTTTCCGTGGCATTCTCACGGACTGGTTACTCGACTGCTTTTTCCTATTTTCAAACCATTTTCGCTTCGGTTTAGGGTTGGATTTGGTGTTTGCGTTAGTATGTCACTTTAACTATTGGTTTATACAATTTTTTTTTTATTTATTCTTTTATATTTTCTAAACTTTAAACAATTGTCGACGTGCGTTGGGGATAGAGGTGGGTTTGGGTAGGGATGTCATTTCATGTAAATCTAACCCTAAACCGAAGTGAAAATGGTAAGAAAATAGGACAAAACAGTTGAGTAACCAATCTGTGAGAATGCCACGGAAAAAGACAGTTCGTAGCAGGGCCACGGAAAAATGCAGAGATCCGTCAGAATGCTACGGAAAAATGCGCAAAAAAATTCTGTGACTATCCCACGGAAATTCGTGAGATCAGGCTGGATATAAATATACTTATATGCATTTTGTGGAGCTGCATGTGTTATGGTATGCGGCACATATTGAGTTTCTGCTCGAGAGCGCCCTCTGGCTTTTGAATGTGCTGTTTCACAGTAATTCATTGAGAAGCATAACAAGCAGAATTGCATGATTTATCGTCTCAGCCCTAATACATTACTGTGAAAATATTGTGATATTTGTGACAAATCTAACATCTGTCTAGTGCAGATCTCTTCTAGACAGCATATCACTACATAATTTCTTTAACACGTAAGACAAAAAAAGCATGAAACATGCTGGTGTAGATAACAAGCAAAATGTCAAATGGTCCTCAATCTTGGCTCAGTTTCTGTTACTACTACAAAAAGAGAAACTTAAAAACACACAGAGAGACTGCTCAGGCTGTGGATCTATGAGAAACAGTACCTCCTGTTTAGGACGTGGGGCCGAATCCTGGTCCGACTGGAATAAAGGGGTGGTGGTGGTGAGGGGAAAGGTATGGTACAAGCCAAGGAACGGAGGCAGAGGCAAAGTGAGGTAGTGGAGACAGAGAGGCAGAGCATGGTTGAATTCATAAAGCAAGCAGCCAAACAAAAAAAGGAACTCTCATTCAGACGTTAATGTTTGCAGTGGAAGTACAGTGAGTGATAGAGGTTGTGTCACTGCCTCAGATACTCAGGTTTAGGCTTGGCTTAGTCATATACATGCTGAATAAATAATAGATCCGATCCAGTGAGACAAATCCCTTGAGTTTTCTTTTCATTATTTATAAACCACGTGTCTTTTGAGGTGCAGACTGGCATGTACTGGAAATTATCTGCAAGCATGGATAAACACCAACAATATCCGTAATCTCTACAAAACTGCTGCGACATAAACCAGATATAGCCCATTCTGCACATAGTCTAAATCAACATTATGATCTAGATGTGCTCTGCTTTTCTGTAAGTTTCCCTATTTAAGCTTACAATGAGTACCCACTGATATTCGAAATAATGAAAACTGAAGTTAAACATTAAAAAATGAAACATTACTTAAAGTCAACATGAAATGGCATTTGCAACCCAAGTGACAAAAGACTGGTTAGGGTGCATTTTTTAGGTTAGGGGGGCTTTAATTAGGTTTGTGCCTTATGGTCCTTATATATGAAGAGTTTCTTTTCAAAACGAGATAATAATTTTTCAGAAATCTCGTTTTTTGGTTGTGCATTCCAATTAATATCAATTCAACTGCAGTTGGTTTGTTTTGATTTAAACTTTTATAACTTAAAAAATACAGCTAAGTAGAACCATAAAACAAAATAATAACATGATAACATAAAAATAAACATGTTTTGACAAAAATGTTAAAAACTGAGTTATCTCGTTTTGCAACGAAACTCTTTATGTAAACGTGTGCCATGCCTAACCGACTTAAGCTGTCCTTGTGGTTAAATTATCATAAAACACAGCCAACGAAAACATAGAGATGTATTTTGATCATTCATTACTGTCCCTTTTGTAAGTCAGCACTATTGGTGCTATTCCATTGCATAGTACCCCACGGTTTGGTTTGGGTCAGGTCGGGTCAGCTCACCTCACTTTGGCTTGGTATGCTTTTCCATCGAGTTTAGTAGCACTTCGGAGTGGGATGGATTATAGGCGTGTCGTTATATTTGCGCTGCCTACTGCTGTGACATCATAAAAGTGAGAGCGTCGTTGTACATTCCCATACTAGGGCTGTCAACTTTAGTCGTTTAGTCGACTAATCGGTCAATGCCGTCTTGGTCGACTGACATTTTCATTGGTCGACCAGTTGCATAATTAATTTATTTTCCCCAATAAAGACATTTTCATTGATTTACTCCTTGATATTTATTCCTTTATAAGCACTTACATATTACTGTATTCTAAATATAATTAGCACATGTTTTATCCCAAACTTTAAATGCTTTAATTTAGGCTATTTTGTAACAGCGCCACAGTTTAGCGCACCACATATAACACTCTGGAACCGCACCTGTGGCTGGCTGCACTGCTACTTCGCTCAGAAAGGAATATAGGTAGTTCTGCTGTATTCATTCAGTTCAAACACTACCTGTTTTGGCTTTAGTCAGCAAAATGTCCAATAAATCTAAATCTTTTGTCTGGCTGCATTTTACAAAAAAAAGGTCACAGAGTTTGAGTTCGCTTGCTCACAAGGTTTGCGTAAAGTAAATGGTACAGTCAATTTTTTTGTAAATTCTTTCATTCGAATAGTAAATAAAATACAGCAATAAACTAATTAAAATGAAAGTATCTCCTGATTGTGTTCCAAATTATTAACATTTACGTATTTTAGGCTATAAGTAAATTGCAGATTAAATTTTGTTTTTGTAAATCCTCAGACATAATGTTTACCACTTAATGCTTTATAGAAAGCATTTCTTTAAAGTGAATTTCGTTTTGTATAAATTGTTTCTTTATTTTAATAAATGTTTCATCAACCAACTGCATGTATTTAATAAATAAAAAGCAAATATAGCAGACAATATAATAACCGCGCATGGCGCCGGCACGGCGCGTTCACTTGCATTGCATTGTTAACTAGAACGCACCTCATCATAAATTAATAAAACTCAGCATATGCCTACAGTATATGCCTCATACATTAGCATTAAATATCTTTGCTGTATTCGTTCTAGAAGATGACAAGGGCTTTCTCACACACAGTGAGTTAGACCCGCCTTGGCCGGTGCGTCTTTTAACGCATTCTTAATGTGCCTATTGTATCCATTAGATTTATAGTGTTGCAGTCTATTCGGCAACATTCCGCATACAACGGGCTTAGATTTGGAAATATATTACATCTACATTTCAGTGGTAACAGATACGGTGACCATCTTCTTTCTTTATTGTAGCACTACCTCAAACTAAAGCGGAGTCTCTTCGCAGCTGTCATTTTCTTAAATGAGCTGCGGCAATGTTTCAAATGAGCTTCTAACGGTAGACAAATGCCTTTATTTTCAACACGATCCCCTCGTACCCAAACCATTTCGATAAGGAGCCATTTGTCCTCCGATTCGGCGTTTGCTGGACTTATTTATTTGTACAGTTGACGCGTTTGAAAATAGCCTAAATAATGTAACAAAACGAAAATAAACCTATAGGCCATCCTACTATACAGCCTATTATTATTAGAATTGTTTTAGGCTATTTTTGTGTGTGTTTGTGTGTGTGTTTGTTTTAAAACGCCTAGATCGGCTGGACAAAAGTTAACCCATAGCTTCAAATTAAAGAAGAATAAACAGCCTGTATAAACGAGAGCTTTTAGGAGTTTTCATTATTTGAGAGTTTTAGCAGTTATATTTTTTGGAGCTTGCGGGTGTGGTCAGGTGCGCGATTGTGACTGTCACTATAGACCTAGTACAGAGCTCCTCACTTTGCAGTTAAAAAAATCACTTAATTTTCAAGAATTGTGTTATTATTATAGTTTTTTGTATTATTATTGATGTTTTTTCGTTGTTGTTTTATAAATTCTCTATGACAATTGTTTAATAAATGTTCAATCAAAATGCAAAACATTGCGTCTTTTTTTTATTTTTAGTCGACTAATCGATGCGCAGGACAGGACTTTGGTCGACTAAGCATTTCTTTGGTTGACTACAGCCCTATCCCATACATTTATTTATTTCTCAGTCGCCACAAAATTAAAATTGACCACCACAAATAGATGTTTGCACGTCGCATTTATCACTACCTCTGTCTCACATGACATTTTCTGTACAAACACCCGTGGCGTCAGTCGATGCGCTCCGCTGAGCCTCATTTAAGTTGCATTTAAGCATATATGTGGACGTGAGCGTCTCGAATGTGCCGCCACAAACAGCAAGTCTGGAAAAAACTGTTATGGTGTTCCTGATTCTCAACCTGTGGATGCTTTTCATCGCTAAAAGGGAGTTTGGGAACATAGCAGAGCACAGAAGACAACATGTTTACTCGAGACAGCGCAAGCTAGCATGAAGGTAAAGCTAATCGTTTACATTATAGCGATTATGCTTGTAGTGACGATTCTCTCAGACCAATCAGTGATCTACAGTGTATCGCGTCACGTTTTGGTATCAGCTCGGGTCGCTAGGAACCCTGACCGAGGTGGTACTATAAAAGTATTGGGTACTATGTACTGCACCCAGTGGAAAAGCTCACAAAAGTAAGCTGACCCAAACCAAACTGTGGGGTACTATGCAATAAAAAGCGCAATATGTTTCCTGTAAACAATATTCACAGTAACACCATCAGGCGTATGCTAGTCACACAGGCGTGAACTGAAGGACTTGAATGAACCCACATCAAAATGGAGAAAAGACAAGCGCTCCAGTGCCTCTAGTGGACACTCCGACCGAAAGATTATGCAACGATATATGTGCCAGGAGAAATGTATTTCAGGTTATGCAAAAATGAAGGCAGAGGTACGCAATATTGTGTGGCAAAATATACTATGTGATCCATTTATGTTAAATAAATATATTATATACTGTTCTTTGCAGTGATACAAACAGTAAATTGTCCAAGTAGTCATAGTGTAGCTGTGCTTTATCGTGAATAAACCATTAGCATCCTTTATTTAATCTAACTCCAGTAAGCTTTTTTCCAGAAGAGACTTCACATCTTTCTCAAGCATCCATGATACAAGATCTTCACCTTCTCTCCTTAACAGATAAAATTCCCTCCAGGGTAAAAATCCCATGCATTTTGTCATCTTTGCCTCTTCTTTACGCCACGCATGCCTGTTTAGTAGCTAATAACTGGGGTTATTTCCCACTTGGTGTAGCCTAGATGATATCAGCTAAGCAGAATAAGAAGTTATGAAATATTACAAGGGCTTTTCTTTGAAATAGCAATACCAGGAGCGTGTATTCAGAAAATTCATGGGGTCAGTTTTGATTTCATGTTGACTTTAAGTAAGACAAAATAAACAAAGATAACCAAAATGTATCGTTGGGACTCTATAGTTCTGCTTTACATAACAAAGAACTATTATGCCAAGATGATTCTGCAGTGAACAATTGTCTCATTTGATTTTTCAGGCTGAAAGAATACATGATCTGCTTAAACAATCACTCTCCTATTTTATTCAAGGCACTTTAAAGCCATGCTGGAGTGTGTATGCAGATTTCGACAGCAATTAAGACAAAGACAGACAATTAGACACAGATATATAGTTCAATCCAAAAATACCTCTGTCCTAGAGTCTACAGGAGAACCTGCATCCTCCCTCTGTCCGCGAGACGATGAAGAGAGAAGCGATAGTTAGAGAACAGCAGTGAAGGGTTAGCAGGGAGAACAGTGCTGAATCTGAATTAGACCGAGGACATTAGCAAACAGAGCGAGGAAGGTGAGTGCGCAAGCAGATTTATAAGATAGGAAAACATCTGAGGTGGGAAAGTTTTATTTAAAGGGGACAGAGAATTAAAAACCATTTTTACCTTGTCTTTGTTGAATAATGGTAGTCTACCCACATTCACGAACATACAAAAAGTGCTAGACATGCTAAACATCTCAGTCTCATAGAAATTCCTCTTTTAGAAATGTAAGCCAGAAAACGTCCCAATCTGAAAAATTGATGCTTATGACATCACAGGCATCTAACTGCCCCTCCACTTTGAAATAATTGGCTACATTTTTTGAGTGGCAGCAAAGTCAGCCAATCAGTAATGAGATTGCAAGTTAAGCCAGTAGGGGGAGCCTAATAGGTGCAAAACCACTTGTTTAAAATCCCCCACCCTAATAGAGCTATCTGAGAGAGGTTTTTAGGAAGCTTCTAATGCATTACAGACCAAAACAAAAAAAAAATTGTCTACATGTCACATCACAGAACAAGGATAAATACTCCGTTCAATCATTCTATGTCACCTTTAAAGAGATATTAAAAAAACTAATTTTCCAGCTCCCATAGTGTTAAACATTTGAATTTTACCGTTTTGGAATCCATTTAGCCGATCTCCGGATCTGACAGAAAATTAAAAGTTAATAAACAAGGACTTTGCTGTCGTACCATGGCTGCAGGAGGCGCAATGATATTACGCAGTGCCAGAAAGTAGTCCCCTGCTATTGAAAGTTACCAAGGGGACTACTTTTTAGGCGTGCATAATATCATTGCACCTGCTGCAGCCATGTTACGGCAGCAAAGTCCTTGATTATTACACCAGAATGAGAGTATAGTTCCTAGCCATATCGGCCTAGAAAATCACAACTTTTAATTTTCTGTCTGTCTTAGTACACGATGTAACTACTTTTTTTTAGCGCGATGCTAATGGTCTAATCAGATTCAATGAATTATGCTAAGCTAAGCTAAAAGTGTTACTGGCAGATTCAGAGATCAGCTGAATGGATTCCAAAACGGTAAAAATTTTATGTTTAATTCTAGGGGAGCTGGAAAATGAGCATATTTTCAAAAAAAGTGGAGTGTCCCTTTAATAGGGAACAGAAAAGAAAGGTAGAAGTAGGAAAAGACGAAGCTCATCGAAAGGTCCGGCCAGGGAAGTGTTAGTCGGGTGTTAACATGATGTGATGGGAACTACAGCTGTTTAAATCTTCTGGAAATACATTTTATATTTTCCAGCAATAACGCACAAATATATTGAGACGAACTTGCTGGGACTAGCACAGAATAAGCAGGTGGTTTATTTACGTATACAGCCCCATCATTATATATAAACAGTCATTTAATAATTAGATAAGAATTCAAATACAAAAAGAAAGAAAAATTAATTAAATATTTAGCTAAATATTTATTGTTTGATTAAGTATTTAAAATTGATTAAATATGTTTAAGTTCTGAAAAATCAGGTTACAGAAAAGCATATTAGCCCTATAAAAGACCATCTAAAACCAGCCTAAGCTGGTTGGGTGATTTTAACTGGTCTCCCAGCCTGGTTTTAGCTGGGTAAGCTGGTGTAGCAGGCTGGTTTTAGAGGGGTTTTGGACACTTTTTAGCTGGTCAACTGAAAGACCAGCTGATTCACCAGCTTAAAGCAACACTCAAGAGTTTTTGCTCTTTGCTCCCCCTACAGGTTAGAAGTCTAATTGTCCATTACCACTGTCATAAATCAGTGGGGAACCTTCAGGGCCTTCTACGCCTTCAGAGAAGGCCTAAAAAAATTAATAAAAAGATTTTTTATAATAATAATACAAATAAATAATATAGTATTCAATAAAAATATGTTTTTACATTTTTAAATTTCTATTTAATTCAATTTAATACAATACATGTAATGTATTTTCTCTCATCTATGTTCTAACGTAAAGCTTACTGTCAGGTTCATGTCATGAAAACATCTAATCCAATCAGAATCGTCTGTCTCTATTAAGGCCCGGTTATCTGGCTCATTCATTGGTTAGGACTTCATGAATCCCAGGGAAGGCCAAGCTATGTGTTTTGGTGTGGAGAGTGACGGGCAAATCGACCAATCACGTTTTGATTTCAAGTGAGCGGATAAAAAACAAAACATTGTAAGCCTTCATGAAGTCCTAAGCATGCAACAAACTGGATGCGAGCTGCCGTAAAACACCAAAGACGAAGATCATAGACCGTTAATATTAATACAGTCTAATGGCCCGAATCTCTGCGGTGAGAGTGGTTGAGGTAAATGGCGGAAAACGTGATTGACGTTGTGGTTATCTTGATAAGGCTGAGGTAAAAACGAAATTACTTAAGCGCGTACTCGTGAAGAGCACAGCCGGGAGAAGCGCGTGCAGAGGAGCCTAGCTGTGCATATGACACGAACACGAGCGAGAAAAATAATGGATTTAATTATACTTTTACTTCCTGACAGTTTCACTTACGTGAGGATAGTAATGACTGACAGACGACGCCGAATTACATACAATATAATTTCCTAACTAAATCTGAGAGAATGAGAAAACATTAAAATATTTTTTTCCTTGCTATACCCGATGGGCAGGGCGGAGATACATTTTGGTAGCCCGACAAGAATTCGCAATAGCCCCGGGACCTCTGGACTCGGGCTAGCGATTTTGCGAGCCCTGGTATAACAACAGTTATAAGCCACAAGGAGGTGCACTGAGAACGCAGGGTGCTATATTTCCCCTTATGAAAAAGACTAACAAGGTATCCTACAGCTAAATATATATTTCCAAAAAATAAAAAATAAATTAAAGAACATAATTTAAGCTTGTTAAATGCAAATTTACAGAGCCCCTGTCATTACAGAGCAGCAGAGTCTGTATTTGTGTTTATCAGTTAGATTAAAGTAATTTTAAACTTTAAAACTGCATTTAAAGGCAGACAATGCCCATTCTGTAATTTAACTTTGCGTGCTCAGAATTTTTACACGTTCACTGTATGATTTAACGAAATACGAATAGCCTAGTATTATGGATGGAGAGGCATTTGCACTTCATTGCATATTTTGAAGGCCCAGCTGAAGTACCCACGGTTCGCCACTGTCGTAAATACTGCAGCATAGCTGGGTCTGATTGGATTCATTGTAGGTCTGCCGTAAAGCAGGTTTTTGTAGTTTTCACTCGAACTACAAGACCGCGACCCAACAGTTGGAAACTTCTTTGGTGCGGTTTTGGCCGATAGAGGGCTGCAAAGTGCAAACCGAAAGTGAAACTTTTTTTGAAACGTTATTTTAAGGTAAAAAAAAACTCTTTGGTGTTGCTTTAAACCAGCTTGACCAAGGTGGTTAGCTGGTTTAAGCTGATCCTCCCAGTCTAGCAAAGCTGGTTATGCTGGTCAAGTTTTTAACTGGTGGATCAGCTGGTCTCCAAGCTTAACCCGCAAAAAATTGTCCAAAACCCCCCTAAAACTAAAACCAGGCTGGGAGACCAGCTAAAACCAGCCAACCAACTTCGGCAACTTTTAGCTGGTCTTTTTAGTAGGGAGAAACCAATGAATTTTAAAGATGTTACAAGTAAATGCCGCTGTGTGCACTGAACCTTGAGCTCCACGGTTCTGGAGGGAGTGGACTCGGACTCCAGACGCTGATCTTCAGCTTCATAAAGTTGATCATGATCCAGGTCCTGATCCAGACTGGGTTCTGTGTAATCCTGGTCAAACTCATCTCTTGGAAGATTGGGCACAGGCTCACAGGAAGTGTGTTGAGATAGTCGGTCCATAGTGTCCCCTAAAGCAGATTCTGAAAAAGATTCAAGAATCCGTGGCAAGCAGGGCTTGGTGGGTGATTAAATCCAATAGCAAAGTCTTAAAATCAGTTCTTTTTAAGTGAGCCTGTAAGGTGTTATAATTGATGTTATTAGCACGTGGTGGATTTATTTTTAAGGTGAAATAAACCATTAAACACCTCACTTGTAGGTAACAATATAGTAAATGAAGAAATCAAGATACCAACTTAATCAGGGTCTTTCTTGCAAAATAAAAAAGAAAAATACAAGTTCCTACCTCCATCTATACTGCGTGACAGCAGGTACCTCCTGCTGACCGATCGTTCAAACTGAGGAGCTGGCCTGTCAATCAAAGCACTAGCCTGACGAGTCTGGGCTTGTGTTCGCCCACTGTAACGAAACTTTGAGCCAATCACAAGAAAACCTTTGGGGGGAGGCTCAGGAGAGACCAATCTACAGGAGAAATGAAGTTTCACATTATTTTCTACACTTTTAACTTTGTTTCCTAATAAACAGAAAATAGGAAAAGTTTTCCACCCTAGTTTTTTAGACCGTGACCCTGTCTGAGACCATAAGTCACGACCCAAATCCACAATAGAAATACGCATCGTTACCCAGACCACATTTGTCTGATATTATGAGGTCTCAAGACCACACCAACTCCAGAGTCAAACGGAAGCCAGATGCACACTGTAAAATTTGGGCCATGACTTGGTCATCTGAGACTCCTCGGAATCCTGAAAAATTCCTTTGATCCTAAGCCAGAATCTATAGTCTTTGATCACTAGCTTGACAGCCAATTCGCCCACATTCAATTAATGCCTATCGCAGTCATAATTTTCCGATGATAATATTCTGCCAGTGTCAGAAGATTCAAGACACAGTTCTGCAGTGTAGCTTGTCTTGTCTTTTTCATATATCTATTTTTAATAGTCGTCACTGTCATATGGTCTGACATTTATGACAACTGAGATACTGAAATCATATTCGTACAGTCTGACAAGGAACGATCATAAAAGACTTTTAAAACACAATTTGTAAGATTTTGGCATGAAAAAAAAGCACTAAGTACAGTGTTATATAATTTTTTACTTGTATACATTATCCTAAATATTTCCAATGTTCGCATCCAGAGAAATTAGCTATTTAACAAGTTAATATTTCCCTTTACTGCCATAGAAATCATACAGCAAATGTGTTCAACTTCATGCAGAGCTGCCAAGACCAATCAGCATATAATATCAAAGTCTCACAGGATCGATTCTAAGCAGTGCGCATAATTTATTTTCCATTTCGCTAACAATCTTCACAGTGCCATATGAAGTTGAAACACACCACATGGAAAAATATTGCATGTCTGCATAAAATTTATGTTGCACTGATTTTTTGGTCTTGATTTTGCATAAATATCTAAAAATTCTTAAATCAAGATACATTTACTTGATAAGAACATTAACACAAGATATTAAGGCTTGTTTTTACTCCTCATTGTCACTGAAGTTTGTTCAACACCCATAAGACCATGAATGACAAATGAAGATATTTCTGATGAAATCCAAGAAAGTAGAGGTCTTCTCGGGTCCAAAGAAATGTACACGACCCGAAATGACCCAAATCATTTTCCCGAACCTGATGTGCATAAATCATTTTGTTTTAAAGAAAGAACCGACAAATCCGGGAAAATGAGACCTGAGTCTGACCCTAACCATTGGCAATTTTTTTGAACCCGACTGGCCCCAAATGTGAACGGCACCGATGTGTGCGCATTCTGCATCCCAGATATACCAGTCATACCAATCTAATTTGGCCCACGGCTCCATTTATTTTACGTTGTTATCTGACGACGACACCAAGGTAACCGCAAAATTGTGCATTTAAAATTGACTGACAGGTCTGTCTGAACAAAAATTAACCTAACACCAGCCACATGATATCGCAAGCGCTCTTGGCAAACAGTGGAGAGGTTTGAAAAGGTTTGAAAAGGTTTGAAAAGGTTTGTGGTTGGGTCTGGTCCATTGGTTCGGGTCTGGTCCATTGGCAAAAACACATTAATTTTAAATTACTAGAGACCCAATGCCACTATACCCAACCCGTGTATGGAGGCACATGAAACTTTTAGAGCCGAACCCGCTCTGGTCTTGGGTCGGACCTTGGGGTTTCAGGTTCCAAGTGGACTCGTGAAGACCTCTACAGTAGAGGTCTTCATGGGTCCACTTAGATCCGTTTCACGTGTGCCTCGGAGATGGGTCCGGTATAATAATAGCGGGTCTCGGGTAATTTAAAATGAATGTGTTTTTGCAGAACGGACCCGAACACCCGAACCATCTCGCATGTGTGCCTCAATGTCCTTTTCAAACCTCTCCTCTGTTTGCCAAGAGCGCATGAGACATTGTGTGGCTGGCGGTAGGTTCATTTTTGTTGAGACAGACATGTCTGTCAATTTTAAATGTACAATTTTGCGGTTACCTTGGTGTCGTCGTCGTCAGATAACAAAGGAAAGGGCTCCAGACTGCCACCAAATGGTGAATTTTACATCCAGTCGCACATGTGCGACCAGTAAATTTGACCTTTTTTGTGATGTGATACTGAATTTGAAAACAACACATTGTACTTTCTGCATCTATCATCAAAGTATTTATTAGTAATACAGTGGAAATTAGTAGAAATGTGAATATTTGGTTAGCATGTTGATTGTGTGCCCCTAAATTTTCTGGTTGCGCCCCTAAAATTTTCAGTTGGGGGCCACTGTGCTCCTAGTGAAAAAAGTTAGTCTGGAGCCCTGAAGGAAAATAAATGCAGACTGTACACACGTCGGTGACGTTTACATTCGGGTCCAGTGGGGTTTCAAAAAATTGCCACCGGTTCGGGTCAAACTTGGGTCTAATTCTCTTGGGTTTGTCTCGGGTCGGATCTTTTATTTAAAAAAAACTAGTGCTGGAAATCTATTTTTCAATAAACCTTAATTGATATAAAAAACTAGTGCTGGGAAAAGATTAATCGCGATTAATCGCATACAAAATAAAAGTGAATTTTTGTCTAATATATGTGTCTGTACTGTGTGTAATTATTATGTATATTTAAACACACACACATATACATTTCAGAAAATTGTATTTACTGTATATATCCATTTTTATTCTTAATATATAATATATAAAAATATAAATAAATATATATACATGTAAATGTTTCTGAAATACATACATGAATGTGTATGTATTTACATATGCATAATAATTACACACAGCACACACTCATATATTATGCAAAAAAATCACTTTTATTTTGTATGCGATTAATCGCGATTAATCTTTTCCCAGCACTAAAAAAAAAAAACTTATTCATGCACATCGGGTATAAAATGATTTGGGTCATTTCGGGTCGGGTACATTTTCTGGGACCCGAGAAGACCTCTACTCTACAGCAAAGACGAGGTTAAAATAGTCCATATGACTACAGTTCTTCAATATTCATTTCAGTGACAAGAATACTTTTTGTGCTCATAAATTGACACGCGACACAGAAGTTAAAAATTATGAATTAAAGTCATTCTTTAGTTCTTTCTGTGCACAAAAATGATTCTCATTGCTTTATAAAATAAAGATTGAACCACTCCAGGCACATGGACTATTTTACTGCCTTGGCCTTGAATGTGGGAGCTGCATTACAGAGGCCAGAAATCTCTTGGATTTCATCAAAAATATCTTAATTTGTTTGCGAGGATGAACGAAGGTCGTACAGGTGTGGAACGACCCTCAACGACAATGAGGAGAGGGATGACAAAAATGTAATTCTGGAGTGAACGAAGTGTATTTTTCTTACCCCACTGGTAAATAATGGTAGTACTACTGGTAGTAGTTTTATGCATAAACTCACTTGATTTTTATAATTTTTTTTGATTTTTTTTTGCTAATTTTTATACATTTATACTGGAAAACTACACAAAAGTACTACGACATTCATTTTTTGTTGTGAAAATGTTGAACTTGATTTAATAATGTCATCCCTGAACGTGATTTCCATCTGTGGTGGAGGTGAATACTGTAACTCCCATCATTCCCTGTCCTTCACGATATCATCAAGCTACACCTTTGTTATTGTTTTGCAACCTCTAGTGATAAATAACATACCGTGCCTTTAAATGAACCAATAAATGCAAATAAAAACATCTGCAGCATTCTTACATTAAACAAAAAGTGAGCTCAGTGCTGTGGTAAGGGTTATGAATCGGTGCAGGCCTACCTGAAAAAGGTGTGGTGTTCGATGCAGACTTTCCACAAGCGCTTAGAGGCACGATGGTTGGGCAGCTTGAAGCCGATAGTGCTCTCAAACTGCTCGTACTGGGGTGCAGGGGAGTGTGGGCATGTGATTTGGGGTAAAAGTAGGGGTGCGAAGGGAAAGCAGAGTGGTAGCGTGTTACTTAACAAGCGATTTGACAACGTGTAAAGTCTGTTAAAGCTATCAAACGCAGGCCTTAATTTTGTGTGCCTTTAAAATTGATCATAACACCATGTCATCGAATTTTTTTAAGAGTGCTGTGAACTACAGAGAATTTGAATAACAATGACAGTAAATATTAATATCTTTAAAGTCAAGGCCCACAGAATCATGCATTAATAGGATACTGAACGGAGAAGCATTTCGAATAAAGGCACTGAAATATTGTTAGGCATTCATATCTGACCTTACACATAATAGGCAGAATGGAAGTACAGACTACGCTTTTGTGCACAGAATCCCTTTGTGAGAACGCAACCGGAGAAAGCAGCCTGCAGACTCTTTAATACTTAATAAAAAACTCTTTCTTTACCGTCTAGCTTGAATTTGGTCCCATATCCATTCGGTTTCTGCTTATCTCTCTTACTCTGTTTCTTTGTGCCCACTAGGCAAAAAATGTTCAAAGCTCAGCCTAATGTTAAAACTCTTTCCTCTCCACACTCAGCAGCTTAAAAACACTAAAGAGCTGAACCTCAAACAATATAAACAGTGTTTGTTGAGACATAATTAAAGCCAATGTTTTGTTTTTTTCAAAGCATAATTAGAAATGTGCTCAAGAAATATTTCATTGCTTTTGCATGAAAGTGTGGAAGATCGCCCACACAGGCCTTTGGAGGATTTGAAAGCCTATTTGAGAATTCCAAATGGTCGGAAAACGTCCCATTCTTTTCTAATAAAATCATATCATGCCAATTATACGCCCATTTTCTTGCCCACGGCATCTCTGCGCGACAGCCTTATCTAGCAAGTGTTTCAACATGCATCAACAAGCGATATCTAACAAGAAAAACCTGGAAAATCTCAAAAGACCTTTTTCTCTACCTCTCCAGGGCGGATCTTGATGTAGAAGTTGCTTCTCTTGTAGGATATTTTAAGGATCTTGGGCCAGGCAAAACGGTTTATACGCAGACGATCCCTGTAGATTAAAAGGCCACTGGCGCACACTCCCAGCATGATGTCTATGCCTTCAGAGTCCTTTAATAAACATGCAACAAATACAGATGCTTAGGTTTCACATTAAGGAAATCCTTTTTAATACTCTTGATCATGCATTTTAAAGCCTTACAACACTGAGATATATTGATCTACAGATGCTGTAACGTTACAGGGTGTTTTACTTCCAACATTAATGATTAAACTTAAACCCTGTTTACTACGGCTGTAACGAAAAATCGTTTGTCCCATTAAAAAGACCTGTCTAAAATCGATTCTGAATCGCATGGCTGCGATTCTTTGTTTCATGTGCAGCTTTTGCGAACGGCAACAGTGCTGTGATTGGATAGTGCAGATTAAGGGGTTGTATTATCATAATAAGAGCTCTTTATGACATCATAAGAAGAGCCAAATTTCAGCGACCATTTTTCAAAATGGTTTACAAAAACAAAGTTACTGGGTAGATCTTTTTCACATTTTCTAGATTGATAGAAGCACTGGGGACCCAATCATAGCCTTAAACATGGAAAAAGTCAGATTTTCATGCCATGGCCCCTTTAATATTAGTGGGTGTCAATTTAAACCCGTCATTCGTGTTTAAATGAAAGCAGAGGGACTCGCCCACAGTTTCCAGAGGACACCCCCTCAAAGAGGCTGTTTACACTTGGCATTAACATGCGTTTTTCGTCGATCGGATCACAAGTGGACGATGTAAATGCCAGGTGTAAACGGTGTTCAAAACGCGACCGCCTTCTCTCCGCCCATTTATCTAATCTGAGGTATTAAACACAAGTTTTAAGACTTTTTTTGACTTCTGGCGTGAACATACGGTGAACAGCGCTATTTTTAGCCTTTAATTGATAAAACTACTGCGGGTGTTCTCCGTAGTTTCGTTTTGAAAGCGTGAAAGTTGCGCGATCCTATTTCATCAATTGCGCTGAAAATTCAGAGAAAGCTCCAACATATAAACGTACAAAACACTGTGCAGCACTGTGTTTACTTGCTAAACAAGCAGCGGACTCCGACATAATATTAGTTTGCGTCCATATAAACTTATAATTATTCCCGCTCGCGTTTTAATGACAGCAGAGAGACTCGCCCACAGTCTCACTGACCATCCCCTCAAAGTATTCAGAACAGAAGCGGTCGAAAGTGGACAAAAGAGACAGATTTAAATACTAGGTGTAAACGTAATGTGTCTTTCTCGTCCACTTGTGATCCGATCGATGAAAACACATCTTAATACCAAGTGTAAACAGCCCCAAAGTAATCAGGACAGAAGCTGTCGAAAGTGGACAAAAGAGACGGATTTAAATACCAGGTGTAAACGTGAAAGTGTTTCACTCCTCCACTTGTGATCCGATCGACTAAAACGCATCTTAGTACCACGAATAAACAGCCACTTTATACCAGGTGTAAACAGGGCTCTTGTTTCAGACTCTTACCTTAGCATGATGAAGGTCAACGCCATACATAGAGAGCTTTTTGGCGTTCTCCAGGAAGTTAATTTCAGCTTCTGCAGGACTCATGCCCCTGTAAAACAGGTCATCATGATGATTAACCCATATTTAAAGAAACATTTCTAGCACAATGCATTTTACTAGTATAAAAAATACTAATATTTGTAATTACAGCTCCCTACCGGTAGGTGCGGTGGAGCTCCATCACCCTTTCCTCCAGCTCGCGTGTCTGACTAGGCGCGAAGCGGAAGTCACTGATGTATTCCGGCCCGTGTTCATCTGGGTCGTAGTCTCCCAGCTCGGCCTGAACGGCGTAGGAGCCCAGCAGGGCGTGAGTGACGAATGAGCAGGGTAAGCGACCGGATAATATATCCTCCCTCAGCTGAAGACACAGGTAATACCTGTCCACACACAACAAAGCCCATCGAACCAAAGCCCACGCTTGTAAATGGAAAGCACCTTGTAGAACCTTGAAATGGTAAATCTGCTGTTATACTAAATCAAAGATATTATTCAATTTGACAGTCAATCTGAAAACATCAGGTTACAGCAGTGGTTCTCAAACCTTGTGACGTGCGCCACATCCCACCCCCTTCTGTGTAGGGTGCATCCTTTCATGCAACCCCCAAAAGAAAATTCATGACATGAAACAATCTCAAACTTAGAATTTAAATTAAACAAAACTTATTAAATTATATTATTAAGTGCTGTTGGTTGGTAGCTATTTAAAAAAAAAATCATGTATTTTATAAAATGTCATAAAACTGGGGCTCGCCCTGGCACCATCTCATTCCCCCCAATGGGGGCCCACCACCCAGTTTGAGAACCACTGGGTTACACCAACACCTACATTTCACAGGAATTTGTACATATTTTACAAGGTGGTTAATTTATATGAATTGATACAATCAAATCCATATGTTTTTGTAAGATCTGCTTTCTCCCGTAACGTTGGGTTTAGGGGTGGGGTTTCATTATTGTAGATTTGATTGGGTTAGGGTTAATACATGTTTTGTGCAATTCACTTTATAAAATTCATACGAACTTTGTAAAATACATCCAAATTACTGTGAGATGATGTTGGTCACGCAGAGCCCTTTAGAAAAAGAGTTGCGTCATTTACAGGAATGGCGGATCATTGAGCCTCCCAAGAGTTTCTGGAAGTGTCTGTCAGCCCTATAGAGCTGCAGCAGAAAAGACTGAATGTGATGAAAGTTTAAAAAAATAAGGTTGTATATTAGTACTACATGCGAATCAAATGAATTTGTGCATCAATGCATTTGTAGTGGATTAGTTCTCATTAAATTAGTACATTTAGAGGATGTTAGTAAAAAACAGGCTTGGACAGGCTGAGGAAAACATTAGCAACACATAACAAACCACAAACAGCCTGTAAATGGTAAATTTCGTTCTCTTAATGCAGATTAATCTATTATTGAGTAATTAGAGGGGCTATTAAATGTGATGGCGGTATAAAGTGCATATTTATGCATAAAACGTCTCGGTTACGGATGTAACCCTCGTTCCCTGAAGGAGGGAACGGAGACGTCACGTCGTGACCGACGAATTGGGAACTCGCTTAGAGAGACCAATCTGCTTCGAATACTACTAAAACGCCAATGAACTTGGCATTGAGATATTTGCATAATGCTGGCGCCGCCCCGCCAGGTGCGTATATAAGCAGCAGGTGCAAATGAGGAAATTAGCTTCTTTTTCGCTGAGAAAGCCGGAAAGTGTGACCGGCCGTAACAGCAGGTGGCAGCACCTGTGGCGACGGGACGTGACGTCTCCGTTCCCTCCTTCAGGGAACGAGGGTTACATCCGTAACCGAGACGTTCCCTTTCAGTCGGTCACTACGACGTCACGTCGTGACCGACGAATTGGGAATCCCTATCAAAACGCCACTAGGGGCTGACCTCTTCCAGTGACTGCGTAAAAGCCCTCCGGTTCCACTTAAGGAGGAGGAGGTAGGTTTTTGGGCAGAAGGCCGGGCACTAGATGTTCCTTTAACCCCACAGAAGTGCCAGCGACTGGGAAGCGCCCTACCTGAGCGGGATAGGAACGCTGCGGAAGCCACCACCCGTCTTAAGGGTTAATGGTGGGCGAAAGTCAACCGTAGTTGAGAAATAAAGACAGCCGTGGCTGTGTAAGCAAAGCAGTGCTCTGCTAAGGGAAACGTGGGCTGGTAGGATTAACCCCACGGAAAAATACTCACAAAGGAACCCGGTGGGACACAATGTGGAGCCCGAGCCAGACACGTAGGTTCGCGAGGATACAGCTAGTGAAAGGCTGACAACCAATGCTCCGCAACAAAGGCTGCCAAGGCAGCGGAGGAAGAACAATTCAAACCATTACGCATTTTTGTTCTGAAGGCCTTCCATACTGACACAGTTATGAAGCATCAGTTGGAGGCTGCAAGCCGACCTGCGAGACTGTTCTCCGTGCTCCCCCTGGTGAGGAAAGAACACGAGAGGATACAGGCTCAATACGAACACTGTAAAATCTAATGAACGTATTAGGTGTCGCCCAACCAGCAGCTCTACAGATGTCTGTTAGCGAGGAACCACGAGCTAGAGCCCAAGATGAGGCGACACTCCGTGTGGAGTGCGCTCTCAAATTAAAGGGGCAAGGAATACCCTGAAGATTATAAGCCAGGGCGATAGTATCAACTATCCAATGAGACATCCTCTGCTTAGTGACAGCTTTCCCTTTCTGCTGGCCACCATAACAAACAAAGAGCTGGTCTGAGGTCCTGAGGCTTTGCGTGCGATCCACGTAGAGTCGCAGTGCGCGTACGGGGCACAACAAAGCCATGGTTGGGTCTGCGTCCTCCGGAGGCAGCGCTTGCAAGCTCACCACTTGGTCTCTGAAAGGAGTCGTGGGAACTTTGGGCACGTAGCCTGGTCTGGGCCTCAATGTTACGCTTGAGGCAGCAGGACCAAACTGAAGGCACGAGTCGTCAACAGAGAATGCATGTAAATCCCCTACTCTCTTCACTGAGGCCAATGCTAGCAGGGTCAGAGCTTTCATTGATAAAAGCTTCAGACTCACAGACTGCAAAGGCTCGAACGGGGGGGCCTGAAGGGCTTTCAGCACCATGGACAGGTCCCAGGGAGGAATAGAAGGAGGGCGCGAGGGGTTTAGCCTGCGAGCGCCTCTTAGAAATCTAACAACCAAATCATGCTGGCCAACTGTTCTGCCGTTAATAAGTGAGTGATGAGCAGAAATAGCAGCGATATCAACTTTAATGGTGGAGGGTGACAGCCTACCGTCTAACCTATGTTGAAGATATAAAAGCACGGTGTTAATAGGGCATTCTCTGGGGTCCTCGCGTTGCGAAGAGCACCAGGTGACGAAAAGGTTCCATTTAAACGCGTAAGCCCGTCTCGTAGACGGAGCTCGTGCCGCGTTGATTGTGTTAGATACCGCTTGCGGTAAATCACCTAAACCTTGCGCGCGCTCAACGACCACACGTGGAGATCCCACAGGTCGGGGCGCGGGTGCCATAATGTGCCCCCTCCTTGAGAAAGAAGGTCCTTCCTCAGGGGAATCCGCCAGGGAGGGGCTGTCGCGAGGAGCATTAACTCTGGAAACCAATTCTTGCTCGTCCAATATGGGGCGATCAGTAAAAGGCTCTCCTCGTCCTGCCTGACCTTGCACAGTGTCTGTGCGATTAAGCTCACTGGGGGGAATGCGTATTTGCGCATCCCCCGAGGCCAGCTGTGTGCCAATGCGTCCACGCCGAGGCTGCCCTCGGTTAGTGAATAAAATAGGCGACAGTGGGTATCGTCCGGCGACGCAAACAGATCTATCTGCGCACGACCGAACTTCTTCCAAATTAGCTGGACCGTCTGGGGGTGGAGTCGCCATTCGCCGGGGCGCGCAGCTCGAGAAAGCGCGTCCGCCGCTGTATTGAGCGAGCCCGGAATGTGAATGGCACGAAGGGACCTCAGATGCTTCTGACTCCAAAGGAGGAGATGACGAGCGAGATGCGACAGGTGACGGGAGCGCAAACCGCCTTGACGGTTGATATACGCAACGGTCGCAGTGTTGTCGGTGCGTACTAGTACATCCTTCCCTCGCAGCTCCGTAGCGAAGCGTACAAGTCCCAGATATACTGCCCACAACTCTCGGCAATTGATATGCCAGTGCAACTGGGGTGCTGTCCACACCCCTGAAGCCGTAAGCTCGTCGTACGTGGCACCCCAGCCCGTGTCGGACGCATCTGTATGTACAACAGCATGCCGAGCGATCTGTCTCATGGACACACCGGACCTGAGAAACGCGGGGTCCGACCACGGGGGGAATGTTAGGCGACACGCAGGTGTAATGGTTACACGATGGATGCCGGCGCGCCACGCTCTCCTCGGGACTCGATCGTGAAGCCAACGCTGAAGCGGTCTCATATGGAGCAGCCCGAGCGGTGTCACGGCCGCTGCTGCTGCCATATGCCCCAGGAGCTTTTGAAATTGTTTCAGCGGGACCGCATTCTTCCCTCGGAATGAACCGAGGCAAGTCAGAATTGACTGGACGCGCTCTTCTGTCAAACGCGCCGATAAATCGATCGAGTCCAGTTCCATCCCGAGAAAAGAGATCCTCTGCGTGGGGCAGAGTTTGCTCTTTTCCCAGTTGACCCGAAGACCCAAACGGGCGAGATGCCGAAGCGTTAAATCTCTGTGTTCGCAAAGCGTCCGTCGAGAATGCGCTATTATAAGCCAATCGTCGAGGTAAGCCAATATGCGAACGCCGCTCTCTCGGAGGGGTTTTAACGCCGCCTCCACTACTTTCGTGAACACACGGGGAGAGAGGGATAGCCCGAACGGTAAAACTTTGTACTGGTATGCCCGTCCCTCGAATGCAAACCGGAGAAACGGTCTGTGACGAGGGAGAATGGACACATGAAAGTACGCGTCTTTCAGGTCTATAGCCGCAAACCAATCTTGGGGGCGAATTGAATTGAATATTTGCTTCGGTGTTATCATCCTGAAAGACCTCCTCTGCAGAGATTTGTTCAGAACGCGCAAATCCAAGATCGGTCGTAACCCCCCGCCCTTTTTGGGTACTATAAAATACGGGCTGTAGAAGCCCGATCTCATCTCGGTTGGAGGGACCGGCTCGATCGCGTCCTTCGCCAGCAGGACTTCGACCTCTGCACGCAGTACATGTGCATCAGACGCTTTCACCGTGGTGAAACGAATGCCCGAGAATTTGGGTGTGTGCCGGTTGAATTGTATTTCGTAACCGAGGCGGACAGTGCGTAAAACCCAACGAGACGGGCTGGGAAGCTGAAGCCAAGCCCCCAGGGACCGTACGAGGGGAATTAACGGCACTACCGGGGTACCCGCGGGGGGGCGGCGGAGCGGGACAGGTGGTACTGCCGGTACGTCTGCTGGGACAGCATAAGTATCTACAGTATGTGTGTGTGTGACACTGACCTGAGCCCGCTGAGGGTGACGGTCGTCTGGTCTCCTCAGCGGAGAGCACAGACTCCGAAGAGGGTGCTGGTGGTCCCGTCTCCTCAGCGGAGAGCTGGAACTCCTCAGAACACCCGCTGGCGATAGAGGAGAGGGAGGAAGAGCATGTGAATGCCCGCTCACATCTCTCTCGATCCTCTGAAGACCTGGAGAAGGAATAGGAATGCACTCTTTTTGTGGTTTTGTGGGTGCCGGCTGAGAAGCCGGCGGAACAGAAACAAAACGAAACCAAGGATTCTCCATCCGGCCCTCTACCGGTGGAGGGAGCGGTGCCATCACCATCTCCCGAAGAGTGATCCCATCCGATTCCAGGTCGCCCGTCTCAGGGCCGCTTCGATTTCCGTTTACCACGGGAAGCGGGTGGGGCGGGCGGGGCGGGCTGCCGACGGCTGTTCCCCCTCCGTGGCCTGGAAGATGTTCTAGTGGGGGGGGTGGAGGCAGCCGCCGCAGGGCGCCCTCGGCGAGGAGCAGACGGGCCCGCCGGCGCTGGAGGGCGAGATGCAGGTCGCTTGCGCCGGGGCATGATCTGGGCGATCGCCTCTGTCTGCTTCTGGGCGGCGGAGAACTGCTGGGCAAAAGACTCCACCGACTCACCGAAGAGGCCAGCCTGCGACACTGGAGCGTCCAAGAACTTATTCTTCTCCGCATCC
The DNA here is from genome assembly GCF_030506205.2 of Paramisgurnus dabryanus. NCBI lineage: Eukaryota > Metazoa > Chordata > Actinopteri > Cypriniformes > Cobitidae > Paramisgurnus > Paramisgurnus dabryanus. The sequence goes on from NC_133357.1 coordinate 22,138,778, forward strand.
GACATGTCAGCCAGACATAGCCATAAGTGGCGTTCCTGGACCACCATCGTGGACATGGCACGACCAATCGCCTGCGCTGTCACCTTCGTAGCGCGAAGAGCCAGGTCAGTGGCAGCCCGGAGCTCCGAAAGGACAGGCGAGTCGTGTCCTCCCTCGTGCAGGTCCCTCAAGGCTTTGGCTTGGTGAACCTGCAGCAACGCCATTGCGTGCAGGGCTGAGGCCGCCTCTCCACATGCCTGGTGGGCAGCGCCCGTTAAACCGGAGGACTGTCTGCAGGCACGAGAGGGGAGGGTTGGGCGGTCCTTCCAAGAGGGAGCGTGTGCCGGACACAGCTGCATCGCGACAGCACGCTCCACGGGAGGGATCCCCGTATAACCCTTAGCGGCTCCGCTGGTGAGGGAGGTGAGGGGGGAGGGCTGAAACGGCCGTAATCTCATGGAAAACGGCGACTTCCAGGTTCTAGTCAGCTCCTCGTGCACCTCGGGGAAGAAAGGCACCGGTGGAGAGGGTTGTGAAACCCGGGCAGCTCCAAAGAACCAATCATCCAGGCGGGACGGTTCGGGCTGAGGGGGGGGAACCCACTCTAACCCTACGGTCTCCGCCGCTCGAGCGAGCACGGCCACCATCTCTGGATCGAACTCCGGCGTCCCAACCCGACCAGAGGGAGGAAGGGCGTCGGGGTCCACGTCAGGGGGAGGAGGCCCACCCTCGGATGCTGCGGCGTCGGTGGACCCGGAGGGCGGCACGATGGATTCTAGAGACATCGTAGAACACGACGCTGAAGTCTCCATCGGCACATCAACCGGCTGTGGATGAGGAGGCTGAGAGCCTGAGGACGAATCCCCCGCTCGGCTCAGCACAGTGATGCGCAGGTCGTCTTTAGAGAGCTTCACAGCCGCACCGTGGCGGCGTTCAGCACTCGCATGACGAGGGTTGCGTTTTTCCCGGAGGAAAGACAACCGTCTGCGCAAATCCACAAGGGACATGTTCTCGCAGTGAGAACACTTACCCCCAGCGAACGCTGCCTCTGCGTGCTCGATGCCCAAACACGAAAGACAACGCTCGTGACCGTCCTTCGGACCCATGTATTTGCCGCACCCAAGATCGCACGGACGAAAAGCCATCCTGAAAAGGACGCTGATGTCCGGATATACGAGAGAGTGGCTGCCTTTAACAAGGCACAAAGCTCTCTCGTATCACTCTTTTAGGGAAATTCACTCAGATGCTCAGTTGATGATGCGCACAGGGAAAGGCAACGCACACACTAAACTCAAAACAAAATAAAGATGTAGAGTCGTGGAATTAAGCGAAGCGTCCGCTGTGGTACTGCTAGTCCAACCAACTTCAGCAATCGAATCCCACCAGAGTAGAGTAGCTTCTCAGTAGCAGATACTGCCGGCTTTCGAAGCGATAAAAAGCTAATTTCCTCATTTGCACCTGCTGCTTATATACGCACCTGGCGGGGCGGCGCCAGCATTATGCAAATATCTCAATGCCAAGTTCATTGGCGTTTTAGTAGTATTCGAAGCAGATTGGTCTCTCTAAGCGAGTTCCCAATTCGTCGGTCACGACGTGACGTCGTAGTGACCGACTGAAAGGGAACATATGGGTGTTTTGGCACTGTGATTCTGCAGGTTAATTAAATTAAATGCAATAAATGAATCTATTACTTACTTGTATTCATAAATGTGTATATTAATACGTGCAGGAATTATTAATAATTGAAAGTAATGATGAAGATGGCATCTCCCATCAGATGTTCATATTAACAACAAAAAGAAAATGACACTGAGCCAGTGGTTTTATTATAATTTGCAATAAATTAAATGAAGAAGTGGCTTATAAATCTTTTTTTAATGTTGTTCTTTGTATATTTATAAATCAAACAGGTATGAGATGTTTACACAGAGCACACAGTCAATTGTACATTATTAAGATGCACAAATATTATAAGCTTACATACTACACAGTGTGATGCATTTTAAAGCTTTAAAGTTGTATGAGGCAGTATAAAACATGTTAACAATGCACATACCAGAAGTGGACCATACTAATCCTATCATATTAGTGGATTTTATTTGTCAAAAAACATTGTTGATGTAACTACATAAATATACTGCCAACACATATTGGTGTGAAGTATAAATATTCTAAATCAATGCTTTTTTTGACTATTAATTAAGAAAAATCACAGCTCTTTGTCCCTAACTCTAAATTTCTCTAAATTTCAATGGCTCACTGATCTTCCAGGAACTAACTGAAGTCTACATGAATCACGTGAAACTGAATGTGATGAAACTCCATGAAACTCTCTTTATAAAGGGCTCTGGGTTACACTAACAAAAGTCAAAAGTCATTGTAACTTTCCTTTGTTTTATATACTGTACAACACAATGTAAGTTTGATGTACATCATCTGATGACTGAGGTTGATTTTTGTTGTTGTTGAGTGAGTGTATGCATAATAATCTAAAGGTTTAAATCCAACAAGGTTGATCCTTAAAGTCTATGTAAAGTGATATAAAATATGTTCAAAGTTTGTCACACCACAGAAAAATGTGTTATTAACCACCAAGTAAATCAAACCATTTATTTAAATCTGAAAAAAATAAGCGCTGGGGTTTCAAATACTGCTACAACCTGATTGGATTCTCGTAATTGTGTTAGGGACAGTGCCATACTCAGTGGGCCCAGTGATTTTATATTTTTCTTAATATACAATAATAAAAATAAAAGTTTGTTAGATGTAAGATCGGGTGTTTTCCCGGACAGGGATTAGCTTAAACCAGGACTAGGCCTTAGTTTAATTAGAAAATATATTTTACAAACATGCCTTACTAAAAACATTATGCATTTTGAGGCAAAACAAAGGGCACTGATGTATTTTAAAATATGTCAGTGCAAGTTGATTTCAGTTTTACATTTATTTTAGTTTAGGACTAGCCTAATCCCTGTCCAGGAAACCGCTCCTTTAAGTCTAAATGTTAATACATTTCTCTTTAACAAAGCATTCACCTAATTTGTCTAGTAGATATACTTATCCCGCAATAGTTAGCTTGCTTAGAACAAAGCATTCACATAACTCGTCTGGGTAATATACTTATGCCGCAATAGTTAGCCTGTCTAGAAACGAGCAGATAGGCAGTATCAACGTGTGTAACCACACTAGCTGCGCGACTGTCAATGAAGAAGCAGCTTAGCAAGTTTAACCCTCAAACGAAGAAAAAACAGAAACTTGTTGTGTATGTATTGAGATAACCAGTAGTGATGGAAGTAAATAAACAGCGACTAATGTTGCAGTTTGAGTTAAATCACTCCTCAACGTGGCCATCTTTGTTCTTACTGCCGCAAACGGAAATACCTATAACACAGTTTTTTTACCTGGCGGGAGGGGTTCTAGTGGACAAATCACAGCACTTGTGGTCTGCGTAACTGACGCGCTGTAAAAAATTTGGTGAGTTGCACGTCAGGCTACGCATAGGCTAAGGAGAATCTCTGGCGTAGACCTTACGCATGACTATAAATTGGACTTTAGCCGCTGTATTCTTCTGCTTATGTTGTCCATCATTTTTTCTGTGTTTTCTCCTGCATCTATTAATGTAAAGCTGCTTTGAAATAATAAAAAAATTGTGGAAAAGCGCTATATAAATATAATTGAATTGTATTTAATTGAAAAAGCTAAGGCAAATATACAGTAAGAAATATTATGCTATAGTCAACTATACACAATCATTACTTTTGCAAAATTGTTGCAAAATTTTGAAGGGGGGCTGGGATGGTCCCGGACCCCCTTTAAAGCACAAAAATATAAATTGGGGGGTCCCCTGTTTTTTATCAAAATTAAAATACTACATGACTCTAATATTCTCATACTGCACTACCACAAAGTGATACTGTCCCCAATTTTGCAATGAACTAATCCAAAAGATTTCTGTCTAAAATAAATTGTGATAGAGGATTTTAAAAAGTTCCCTTCAAACAATTATTTCACATAAATTTGAGGGGCGAAAATGCTTAGGCGTTTGAGTTAAGGGTAATTTGGGGTTTCTTTGATTAAAACGTTGATCCAGAACCAACAAAAAACGTTGATCCAGGATTGCATCTTACTTTGTAAAATCACAGCCACCCTATAATGAAGAGGGGCGCGCTGAGCTGGGGGTTGGGGCTTAGTTAGGGGACCCCCACATAATCTTTGAAATAATTTGAACACTGAAATTAGTCAGCGATAAACTTACCGTGTGATGTCTTCAATCAGCTGAGAAGGATCGGGAGGATAAAACTTGACAGCAAAGGAGAAATGCCAGGGACCCACTAAAACAAATGAAAATACATTGCTCAGACTTGTACAAGGTCTCAAAGCCAAGATGTCTTACACTTTAAAAAGAAAAAAGTTGGATCAACTTAAAAAATTTCTTTTATTGGTACGCCTACAAATTTGGAAGATGGATTTTCTTACTTTAAGTGAAACATTTAAGTTGATAATGTTTAGATATTTTAGGATTTGCCATCTGAATTAAGTGTTTTTAAGTAGAGCAGCTTTTACTTTTTACAGTACATTTTAATTACACTTACCACGAATTTGTTTCTTGATTTCTTTTGAAGGATCGAGCCAATTCTGAAAAAGAGGAAAAAATGCCAGCTTCAGTGAAGTTGATAAGCAAACAATGCAGATTCGGTGCAGATTTATTGCCTAGTGTTACGGTAAGAGCAATCACCTCATACATATTCTATAAAACGGTCAGTGCATTAATATTCTAGAGGCACAGGAACAGTAAAAGAGTAGATAAATGTCATCTCCCGCACACTGCATTTCAGTAAGGTCACCTAAAGCCTGGTGACACTTAAAAACGTTTAATGCCAGCTCACCTCAGAAGAGATGAAATTCACCGCTCACCGCACCAACATTCATAAATTTCCAATGAGAAATGTAAAACATATAAGTGGAAATAAAACTGTCTAAAAAATTACAGTTCTTTCCTGCACTCAACCCAAGATATTTCCAATGAAAGCCTGGTTATTTGTATCTGCCTGTCAGCTCTGCAAAACCGCCTCATGGTGCGTAACATAAATCTTCTCCATTACATTTGAAAAATGGACCCTTTCTGTTCCTCGATGCGCTACTGCCTGGAACGAGCATCTTGCACACTCCCAGACGTTTGATGCATGTGGTTTTCAAACGGAAATCGTTCACCTTTCAAGCTGCAGTCTATCAGCTTTGCTAGCCTGGGAAAGATCCCTGCTGGTAATAGCAGCGTTCACAAGACTCCACTGAGTAAAATAGTAAAGTGGAACTGGACTGGGACACTCATGAGTCATGATGGCTCAGGCTCATCCCCCTATAGCCAGAGATTTATTTCATCAATTAATTCCTGCCTGTAACGGCAGATTTCAAGTCACAAGCACTATAGACCCCCTGAAGAATCACATTATTACAATAAGTTTATGTGCACAACAGTGCAAGTAATGATGCATTTTCATAAAGGGAGGTCGTGCATGGAAACCAAGCATTTTTGCCTTGCATTCTGTTGCCAAGAGACAAATGAAAGAGATACTTGCATTTGATTATGTAAACCATACTGTAAGTCAGTCAATACATTAATCTATAGCAAGTGAGTCCAACCTATCAGTTAAAGGGTGTCAGACAGGATAAATGGGTCTGCATGCATGAAAGGATACTGTCTGTATTGCTGTATACATTTTACAAATGGGTTCCCAGTGGAGATATATTCATGCATTAAAAGTTTGATAGGGAGTGCAAAACAGCCACCATCAATATATTCACCTGGTTAATGGGCTGCAATTATAAAGTAAAATAAGATGATAAGAGATGAACTCTGACCTTTTGACTCTCTGTGTCACTGAAGGTCAGACCAAAGTAGTCCTTCTCCAAGAGGTTGAGATGGTCACACACCAGATCCAGTAACATCTGCCCTTTACAGAGCTTCTGTCTCACAAACACACACAAACAAACAAACACACACACACCGAACACACACACACAAACACACACAGAAGAAGAAAGAAAGAGAAAAAAAGATAACAGTGATCGATTTAGTGTTTTGTCTGTGTAGAAGATGATCCCTTCCCATTTAAAATAAATTCTGTAAAAAAAGATTTGTTGTTCTAACTAAAAAAAGAAAGTGTTCATGCTGCCTTAAAATTTATTATGCAGCAGCCGAAAAATTTTCCCCTTAGTAACTTTCAATAGCAGGTGACTATTTTTGGGCAGTGTGTAATATCATTGCGCCTGCTGCAGCCATGTTACGGCAGCAAAGTCTTTGATTATTACGCCAGAATAAGAGTATAGTTCATAGCCATATCTGTCTAGAAAATCTCAACTTTTAATTTTCTGTCGGTCTTAGTACACGATGTAACTACAAAAGAGTCAAGTTTTAAATAGGAAAAATATCCAAACTCTTTGGTTATTTTTGAGCGCAATGCTAATGGTCTAATCAGATTCAATGGATTATGCTAAGCTATGCCAAAAGTGGTACTGCCAGACCCGGAGATCGGCTGAATGGATTCCAAAACAGTAAAACTCAATTGTTTAACTCTAGGGGAACTGGAAAATGAGTATATTTAAAAAAGTGGAGTGTTCCTTTAATTCAACTTAAAAATATGAATTAACTCAAACAACATAAACTCAGTTGAATAACTAAAAATTTTTAGTTAGCACGAACACTTTAAAAATAATCTTATTTCACATTCGCACTGGCTGCCATATGAATTAAGCAGTTTTCACCATGAATATAACCATAGATACTGGAATGGCATTAAAAATAAAGAAACAAACCCAGGACTTTATGTGCTGCCAATGCAAGCTCTACCACTGAGCTATACAGAAGCAACATTCTTGAATAAACCTTCAATAATATTCATTTATTAGGGTTTTTTAGGTAGAAATCTAAAGGAGAAATAAGAGGTAATTTAATATTTCCTATTATTATTATTATTATTATTTGTTTTGTGTGTATATCATAAGGGTCTCTGGGACCCCAAGCATAAAACTTTAATCTCAAAGCACCACAACAAACATTTTACCCACTCTTTGCAGATCCTAAATAAATGCCCTTTTTTGTGTTTCCTACAGTAAGTCAATGCTCAGCATCTGATCTGCCAGCTGACCACACCCAGCATTTCTGCACAAAAGAGTGACATATGCAGCACGCTTGAGACACCAGCCCATTCTACAGCAACACTGAGCATTCGGCGCCCAGGGAGCCGGTTTCCCGCGGCGACAGGGATACAGCGCAGCTGTTTCCATGGCAACAGAAGTGGTAAGGTTTTATGCGTGTAAGTCTCTCTCTGTGTGTGTGTGTGTGTGTGTGTGTGTGTGTGTGTGTGTGTGTGTGTGTGTGTGTGTGTGTGTGTGTCGCCTCAGTGGCCTCTTGGATGTTTTTTTAAAAGAGAGAGTAGGTGTGCTACCACAAAAAAGAACTAAATTAGTCATAAAGACCTCAAACAGACATTATTTTGGTATGTAAAGACAATTTCGTAGTTACTACCCCAACACAGTATAAGGGAAGAGTTACATTCTGATGGATGACTGAGTGCTAAAAGCAGTTTTGTGCTTGTTGTCAACATTGAAAGCAGGCCGAATTATATTTCCACAGCTTTCATCAGTAAAGGATTTCTGATAAGAAAGAATGATGATGCTCGGTTTATTTGTTCAAATAAAACAGATCCTTATTATTGATGGTGTGATGGTAAAATGTTCATGAACTTGCTTTATACTCATTTATATAGAACCTAGTATGGTCATTTATTACTTAAAGTGATATTATTGTGTCACGAGTCTTTAAATCAAAGATATCATTAAGAACAACTCATTGTTCCTGCAGCCATCACATTTTTAAAGCGACAGTACACCTAAAAATCATGTGTGAACCAGATTTGATGTTTTTTGTTAATAATGATTCAAATTTCTGTTTGTTTCTTACAAAAAGGCAGCATATAGCTAAATAAGTTTTAAAATATACAAGACTTAAAGTCACATGACCATTTTTACATTTACTTTGTTTTTTGTTTTTTTGAGCTTGGCATTGTAAATCATTGGCATTCAGAGCAAAAAATGATCTGCTTAGACATAATATTGATAAAAATAAATAAGTCATAAGTTTTGAGCAAGATGAAGGTTATGAATTTATGATTAAATTATGATATAAGTTTTATTGTTCGTGAACTATCCCTTTAACTCTTTCCCTGCCAGCGGTTTTTTTTTAGTTTTCATCCGACGGCAGCATTTTTCATGATTTTCACAAAAGTTTAAAGGGAGACTTTATTGTTTTGTCATATTAAACTATGCTATTACCTTAACTAAGAAAAGTTGATACACACCTCTATCATCTTAGTGCATGCACTTAATCGCTGAGGTGCGCGGCGCCACTTTGATAGCACTTAGCTTAGCCCAGTTCATTCAATGGTACCAAACAGAGATGAAGTTAGAAACATCAACGTTTTCCCTATTTAAAACGAGTAGTTATATGACCAAGTATGGTGGCACAAAATAAAACGTGGCGCTTTTCTAAGCGGGTTAAAAAGGGTAACTATAATGTATGGCGGACTAGCTTTTTTGGGAGTACTTTGAAAAGTGACTTTTTACTACGCATCATGTTTCTACAGTAGCCCTAATCAGACAAACTGCTCTATAGAGCATGTTTGTCACTAGGTTGTCTCAGACGATGACATGTTTGTCCTGTGGCGGCGACCGTAGCTTCACTATGCGTTCCGAAAGGGAGGGGTGAGCCGTGGACTGAGCCGTTGGTTGCAATTCACAATCCCACCGCTAGATGCCGCTAAAAATCTACATAGCGGACATTTAAGTATTCTGACTTTCTGAGTGAAACTAAATATTGAATGAGAAGAATAGAGGGTGTGGCTTGTTTTCTTTCTACAAATCATTTGGATCTAGAAAGTAATTGTTTCATTCAGAAATTGAGCTGACTTACATGCGTAAATTGTTTACCACAAAACCAATAATGTGCACTAACAAAGCAAATAGGGTCAATTTTTGATTTCATGTGGACTTTAAGACAGCACACACAGAAAATTCCCGGTAGAGCAAATCCTTCCATAAAAGGCAGTAGTATTTTTTAATCCATACTGTAGGACCACTACCATGTCATCATTATAGATTTCCCATTCTCCCCATCTTCAGCGAGCCGTAGCATGCTGGAAGTGAAAGACGGCTTCTGACCTTTACATTGGACAGGCTTTCTATCTCGGTAGGTGTTGCACCATCGGTAATAGCAAATGGATGGGACACACCACTAAAAGCAATAATACCCCAGAGAAGAGCTGTGTCTGTACCCACACAGGAAATCATCAGCCAGCCAGAACCTCCAGGGCAGACTGGCACTGATCTCAGAGCAGTATGTGACGCTCTCTGGAGAGCTCTTGTAGGAGGGCTTTTCACCTATCAATGAACAAACCCCACCCCCATTCAACCCACACTAGCATTATATCTCATTCCCAAGAGCATTGCAGTGGGCAAGATGGGACTGCAGTGCTGGGCTGTGACGAATGCACTGAAATGTGAGATTCATAGATTGCACACTGTGCTGTTTGCCCATTTAAACTTTACTTTGAGGCTGGTGTAATGCATACAGTTTTACATGTATACAATGGGAGACGCTTTTATCCAATGGGACTTACAATGTGTTTAATGTATATTTTTTATTCGTATGTAATATATGTATGTATTGTTAGCAGCAATACATACAGATTAGGTTAAAGATTCCCCGATTTGCACGGTGCATCAGCATAAAAAGTTAACGATGCATCGGTTTAAAAACTGTGCATCGAATACAAATTAGCATTTGCATCGCAATGCATCGTTTCTAACATGTTTAGCATCTGTAAAAAATCCCAGATTTAGTAAAGTATAATTATTAGATGTGCTATACTTTGTTATTTAGAAAGTGACCGATATTTTGAGATTGCTTCTCCTCTCTAAACTGTTGCTGGTGACGTATCACCTGCTGACTTATCACAACCCTATGGATAGCTGCTTCATATATATCTTTAATGTTCTGTATCGTAGGCTATGCGTCGAGATGCGTATCACTTTCTAACTCAGTTATGGAGATCCCTAATACAGATAGTCCCGAAAGATATATTGATTCCATCGAAAGACGCAGCGATTATGTACCTTGAGCAACGTATTTTAGGTTATCCAGAAATGTAGGCAGGTATGATGAATGAGCCTCGGTTCAAAAATTAAAGGGGCCATGTCACAAGACTTTTTTAAGATGTAAAATAAATCTTTGGTGTTCCCAAAGTACATATGTGAAGTTTTAGCTCAAAATACCATAAAGATAATTAATATTATTAGATATTATAATATGTTAAAATTGACACTTTGTAGGTCAGAGCAAAAATGTGTCCTTCAAAATGCAAATGTGCTGATGAAATTCAAACACTGATCGCAATGATGGTTGGTTTGTTGCAATTGAAACTCAATAGTGCTCTCAATTATTTTCTCTCTCCCTCTTTCTCTCTGCACTAAATGGCTATGCTGTGGTTGGATAGTGCAGATTAAGGGGCGGTATTATTATAATAAGATCTCCTTATGACATCAAAAGGAGAGCCAAATTTCAATTACCTATTTTTCACATGCTTGCGGAGAATGGTTTACCAAAACTAAGTTACTGGGTTGATCTTTTTCACATTTTCCAGGTTGAAAGAAGCACTGGGAACCCAATTATAGCACTTAACATGAAAAATGTCAGATTTTCATTTCATGGCCCCTTTAAAATTAAATCTGTTAAATAAATTAAGTTAAAGGACAAGTTCGGTATTTTACACTTAAAGCCCTGTTTTCAGATTGTTTATGATGAAATAGAAAGGTTTTGACTGAAATTTCGACATATGCGGCTGCCCCGAGAATTTTTGGGTGTTTGTTTTTCACCTCAAATCTCGAACTTGTCCTTTAAACTAGTCAACTTGTTAGAATTCAATATTTACACTTCGTAATGGTTACATTTAAAATACTTTCTCTTGTCACACCTAATCTAACCATTTGAGCAACCAGCACGTGTGCGGTTCACTTGATACAGGAATACTGCACTACTGGAGAACAGTGCTGTATGTGGAATAGCTTAGAGCCCTAGAGATTTAGCACCATGTTACTTTAAAACAACACAAATTAGTTTTTAGCGCACACAGTCTACTGTCATACCTCCACCCCGGTCTCATAGGCAGATCCATCCAACAGTGTGACTTTCACAGGTACTGTCTTTGGTCTTTTGGAGGATTTCTGCGGGGATCTGGACATCCTACTTGGGGTTTTCTCTGAGGAATCATCCGTGTCTCTGTGTTCGTCCGACATCTTTGAATCGTGATCCTGAATACAGAGTATAGTACAGCAGTTTCTATACTAAAAAAAATCAGCTTTCCAGAGGAGATGCAAAAACAATCTGATCTGAATCTGGTCACTTTGAATCAATTTATTAATATGCAACGTGCCATTACATACTGTAGTCTAACATTATAATAATATTTCATGAGTTAATAAATTATAGATAAAGAACTTACCGAATGGCCCCGTCTGTCTTCCTCTGCTGTGTTCTTCGTGGCTGAACCTCTTTCTGACATAGTACTCACTGATAGTCCTAGAAAGATTAAATTAAAGTTGATGAGAAGCATAAACAGTGAAAATTAAGCCAGAAATCTTCAAGAATTAGTTATTTATATTTTGACATTCTCTATTAAAAAAAAAATCTAAACGATGCATGATTTGTTGAAATCTGACAAAAAAATGACAGTGTTTGAAGTTGATAGAGTCAGCAAAGTCAATTCTAGGGATGCAGCGATTAACCGGTTTCACTATTAACCGCGCTTTAAAACGTCACGGTTAAGTAACCGTAAAGCCTTCGCAACACCGCGTGTTTTTGTTTCACGCACGCACGCACAAACCAGATCCACGAAGCACCAAGAGGCGCATGCGTCATGATGCATTGTATGACAAAGCTCCGCGTTCAAAAGAGTATGTGCGCGTGACGCGTCTCTTGGTTTTTCGTGCATCTGGTTTGTGCATTGTATGACAAAGCTCCGCATTCAAAAGAATATGTGCGCGTGACGCGCCTCTTGGTTGTTCGTGCATCTGGTTTGTGTGTGAGTGTGTGTGTGTGTATGTGTGTGTGTGGGTGGGTGTGTGTGTGCGCGCGCACCTGCATCCGTACATGAAAGAGCCACACTTCAATCGGTCTACTCTGTACAGCATTAAAAACCTCCTGCTCGCGGATCAAACCCGGGCGGGGCTCCTGGTGGTCTGACTGCATTTCATTACGTTGAATTATTTTAACGCGTTAATGATTAATTAATGAATAGCATGAGTTAACACGTTAATCTTGCCACCCCTAATATTTATATTTGATTTTTGTGTAATATTAAGCTACACCTGTCAAAATGACTGGCAGTACCTGGCCCAGGATGACCCTGTGTTATTATTCGTTTTGAGAGGCTCTTATCATTTTTACTTCATATATTTTACTTCAATACTTCAAACAAACCAAAATAATATAACTTTATTCAGTCCAAATGTAAAATTACATTTATTCAAAAGATCATTAAAATGAATAGCCTACAGGTTTTAAAGGCACCTATACTGTTTAAGTCAAAGCCAGCTAAGTTATTATTATTATCATTTGTCCAAGAATTGTAGAAAAAATACACAAACTGAAAATACAGAAAAATGTAGCAATTGATTAAAAATTTATTCATGTGATTTTATACATTAATGTTGTGAAATAAATGAATCCTTAATAACCGTAATAACCGTACAACCGTGATTATTTATCAGACTATAACCGTACCATCAAAATCTATAATCGCTGCATCCCTAGAATTCTGAGAAAAAGCATTCTGAAGGTTTAAAACAAAATCACGCATTCATATCTGGTAAACTAAAATATTTGTTTTTACAACTTTTTTCTTTCTTTTATTGGTTGATTGACATTGAGACAGACAGCTTTTAGATCTACTGTAATGCAAGGTTCTAATATAATGTTACACATCAGATATGATTTCCCAACAGTTAACCAACATTCACTTAAGACATAACAGATTATATCTGGGTGTACTCTTGTCAAAACAGATATTTTTAAAACTGAATTCTGTGTGTATTGGGGTTGCACGTCTGTACATGATTTGGATCTGTCAGTCTTGTCGCTCTTAATAACTCTTAACATTAATCAGGTGCCAAACTTTATCTCTTTTAATAACTTATTTAACATCAAGTAAGTCCTGCACTTTCTTTTCTAATTCCTGCATGTTTTAAAACCGATACCAACATGTCAGACACCGCATCTTTGAATAGGTTTAGCATTTTAGATGTTTAATGACTATTTAAAGCATTGGGATCACTAGACGAGGGGTTAATGTACTTATTTTGCCTGTAGCTCAACAATTAGACCGTGTGCATTACGACTCATTTATACAGAATGGCTCAAAAATGAATAAAATAGGCTCTATCATACACCCGGCGCAATGCAGTGCAATGCGTAACACAAATGTCTTTTGCTAGTTTAAACACGGCACAATTATCATTTTCAGCATTTGGCGCCACGTTGTTTAAATAGCAAATGCATTTGCACCCAATTTTGCGCCCATGGGCGTTTTGGTCTGAAAGTAAGGTGTGTTCAGGCGCATTGTTGGCATGTTGCTTTTTTGAGGCAACTAAATGGCGCAATGTTGTTTTTGTTATTTAGTGAGCGTTATCAACATACACCTACTGTATAAGCGGGAATTAAAGGAATCAAATGTAAGTCTCTTGGACATAAATAAGGACAGATTACGAGACGTTAGAAGGTGTAAAGAGCTGCTTCACCTGTAGCCTGGTAAGTAATTAAATGTTTTGCTTTTAATGCAAATATTGCACCTATTTTTTTTTTATTCTACCTCATGAATTTATTGTATATGATGACTTTGAACCTGTAGATATTTTTTTTTTATTAATTAACAATATTAAGTATTGTTTTTTAAAGCACTCACGGCGCTGTCCGAGTGCTGAAGCTGCTCTCCACATGTTTGTTAATTCTTTATCTCTTGTTTGTTACAAATAAAGTATTTTTAGAGTACAACCCTATTCTTGCATATTTGTAAATAATTTTTTGAGATTACACTGATCATGAAGGCTATCCATTTACAGCAATTAAAAGCCTGCAAATTTTACTTTCATGACTGAAAGAAAACGACTTTTACCGTGGGTTCACACCAGCTGAGTATGAGGCTTCAAATTCGCGTCTACTGCATCTATTTTGCCGCTTGAACATTTTGAGTTTACTCGCTTCATTCGCGCATGAAAGCCGCACATGAAATTCTAGTCATCGAGACATTTACGCAGAAATTACATCATGGGAGGGGCTTTGTTGTTACATACAGCAAACATCTCCTCACTATCTGCTTGCTGCCTGTTCGCTGATCAAACTGTAAAAAAACCTTTTGCCAAACCTACAAACAGAAACCATAACAAAGTGTTCCAGCCAATAAACGACAAGAAGGATTTGGGGGTGGGGGTTGGGCGCGTTCATGAAAGCACGGAAGGGAGGGAGAGGAGTTAGCTACGCTCCGTCTGTTTGAAAACAATTCAAACGTCAACAAAAACTAACGTCTCGCAGATTTGCTTAGAACCTTTAACACGGCACGCTATTCCGCCAAAGTTCAAATGTTTAAACTCACGTGTCTCCCGCGGCAATGCTCAATTCGCGCCATTCACGCAAACTAGGCGCGCGAAAGAGGCGGAATCGTGTCTACCGCACTGCCCTAAACATCTCATTGGCGCCGCGAGGCCTCCAGACACGCGTCAACGCGTCTTCACATTGACTTAACATTGAAATCACTTGCGCTTCACGCCTCTACCATGGCTGGTCTGAACGCAGCATTAAAGTTTTAATACAAAAAAGAAAATTTTCTAATTTAATGAAAACAATGCAATTTTTAACATTTATCGTGCTTAGATCATAAAAATAGGGCCCAAGAAGTTAATGTTAATTTCAAAGGAATGAATCAATAAGGTATGATGAATACAGTAAAAGTAAAGTAACAAACTAATGCTCTGTTTAATTCTACTGTAAACAGTATCTTATAAATTGAATTAATTTATGGCTTACGCTTTACTATTTCTCAGTGAAAACATACAGCCATAAAATAACTGACAGATTGGAGAAGCTGAGGTGTGCAGGTATGTGTGAAACTAAAAAAAGCTACATTCTTAAACCTCACTAAAGTGCAATGCTTTTTTTAGCATATAAACTTTTCTGTGTTTAATGGAGTTGAGGTGTCACAGCTTGACGATTTGATACCACTGTGAATATGCTAATCGACTTCATTTCCATCTCATTCACTTGCACCACGCTGTGCTACTAAAAGCCCCAAAAATCTCCCTCATAGAAAATCTCCAAATATCACCACATATAAACACTGCGGTTCATACAAACAAACCTCCCATTTGTCCATTTGCTAATTTTCACCATTTACTCTTAAAGGAAGTGTGCACATAATTCAGCCAGAAAGCAAAGAGTCAGACCATTAAATTCTCTAGTGGCCAATCTATACATTTACCTCCAGTCGCTGACTTTTCTCTTCTACCAATTAACCGGTTTGAACTGAAGCTCTGCAGAAGTGTTCACTGCATTGAAGGACTTAACCCTTTGATTATTGTCTTTGAACCATAGAGAACCAAAGGTTTCAGGCTTTTGATCTTTTTCCTCAGAAAACAGAGGACAAGAAATTGCAAAAACATCACAGATATGAACTCACATTGCCCCTGCGAGCACCACGGCTCAGTCTGTTGTAGCACATTAAACCACAGCTTTGACAATGAGAAAAAATGAGGTGAAGTATCAATGTGTAGGTTAAAAAGAAATAATTAAGATTTTAAATTTAAGCATTTGGCTTTATCCAAAGCGACTTACAGTGCATTACAAAGTATAAATGTTTATCAGTATGTGCACCCTGGGTTCAAACCCATGACCTTTTGTGCTGCTATGCAATAAGCTATACAGGAGCATTTTAAAACTACTGTGATAAAACATCAGTGTAACAATTTTAAACAAAAAATGACATTATTTTTATGAAATAGCAAGTACTGTAGATATAAAGATTCAGAATAGTAACAGTTCATTGCTTTTCTAGCTTGTGCTGTTTCAGTTAATGTCCTTAGATCAATATATTGATAAAGTCTTTTACTGAGATAAGAAGGTCAGCTTATAGAGCAGAGAAATAAATTCATGTTATAGCTCACAATAGATGAAGGAGTCTGGTCATTAACAACCACAGTCAATCAATGCACACAAAATGATTCAATGCTTAAGCAAAAAAGTGTAATTTAAAATACTGGTTAAACAGCCAACAACGATGATGAAAACTCATCCAATTAATTTTTTTTTTGTATGTTTTTATAACAGAAATTAACAAATATATATGGATGGATTTGTCCATTACTTTGAGGCTTTTGAACACGTTTGCACGCTGCTCAGCAAAGATTGTACAGGTTGAACTTTAAACATTAAATACACTAAAGGTTCATAAACGAATGGCTTAGGAAGCAAAGCTATCCTTTCTTTAAAGGGCTTAGTCAACCCTGCTTTACAGTTTAGCAAACAGTTTTCACTTTAATGTAGCCACAGCATGAACAGCCTTAAAAACAACATTATGGCCATCCTCCCAAGAAAACTTCCAAACAAAACAGTGAAAAACACAAAGCAACCCATTAAAATGGAAGTAAACATGCTCTCTCTGAGGGGAAACACACAACTGAACATTTTAATAGCATTTTAATAGCATTTCATTATAATTTCATCCAAGTCTGTCTGTCTGTCGGTCTATGTAAATACATCCCATCACAATGGAAAATACACTGTGCAAATGACGTAAAATAATCCAGATGATTTTTACGTGGTCTTAGACAGAAGAGAGGAGAATGGGCCGACTGATTCAAGCTGATAGAAGAGCAACTTTGACTCGTTATAACTGAGGTATGCATCAAAGCATTTGTGAAGCCACAACACGCATAACCTTGAGGTGGATGGGCTACAACAGCAGAAGACCCCACCGGGTACCACTCATCTCCACTACAAATAGGAAAAAGAGGCTACAATTTGCATGAGCTCACCGAAATTGGACAGTTAAAGACTGTAAAAATGTTGCCTGGTCTGATGAGTCTCGATTTCTGTTGAGACATTCAGATGGTGGAGTCAGAATTTGGCGTAAACAGAATGAGAACATGGATCCATCATGCCTTATTGCCTTGTCACCATTGTGCAGGCTGGTGGTGCTGGTGTTATGGTGTGGGGGATGTTTTCTTGGCACACTTTAGGCCCCTTAGTGCCAATTGGGCATCGTTTAAATGCCACGGCCTACCTGAGCATTGTTTCTGACCATGTCCATCCCTTTATGACCACCATGTACCCATCCTCTGATGGCTACTTCAAGCAGAATAATGCACCAAAGCTTGAATCATTTCAAATTGGTTTCTTGAACATGACTATCTATCTATCTATCTATCTATCTATCTATCTATCTATCTATCTATCTATCTATCTATCTATCTATCTATCTATCTATCTATAATCTATATATCTATATAATATAAAATTATTTTAAAATTGCAACCAAATAATCACAGACTATTAAGTGAGATAATAAACAGATGATGGATAAAGTGGCATTAGTAACTGTGATGCTGAGAAAAGCCAAGATTTACACTCAAAATCCAGATGCCTTTATTGGGATTTAATGCCTTTGGGTTTTAAACCAAACGTAGGACAATTTGTGCTACTTTAAACATATTTAGGAAGATTAAAAAGACTAATAACCAAGCACTTAAGATGATAACAGAGTGTGTATATACTTTATGAGTGCTACCGTTCCTTTTTGGATTGTTTAAATGATAGAGTAAAAAAAAACACACAAGTGATAAAGTGTATACTAAATGCACTGTAAGTTGATTTAAATAAAAGCATCTGGTCAAATGCATAATGCAATAAATGTAATCATTTATAATAATAATAATCCAAGAAAAATACTTAAGAGGCTCTTGAAAGAAGTGCAAGATGAATTATAGCACATCTGGCCTACCCTCTCATTTCTTTCTCAAATTGAATGTTCTGCTGGAGTCGGATATGATGTAGTTTGCAATATAGTTAACCTCTTTTGAGATCAAACACCTGAGAAAACTGAAAAATTGATTTCCTGTAGCTGTGGGAGATCTTAAAATACCTCAGTTCAAAAATGTATCTGAAAATGCAGGTATGCGGAGTATAACCACTTCTTTATTAGATGTCATGGAGTATACCCACTTCTAAATTCTAAGCATTAATAATATTAATTTCATAATGATCATTACGCTAAAAAGTCAAGCACCAAAGGTTAAGTGACAACACTGGCCAATTTTGAAGTAAACTAAATATGCAAGACTAGTCTTACATGTCACTGCATAACACAGGGCATTCAACCATAGTTGGGTCGCTTAAAAAAATGGGATCATAAATTAAGATTAAATACTACGTCAGGCACCACTATACCATTGCTAAACCCACATCATTATAAAGGCTGCACATTAAACATATTACACCACCATTGTTTGGAGGAAAAATGCTTTCAATTTGCTGAAAAGGCCGTGATTGCTAAAGAAAATGTATGGCATTGAATGAGTCAGTGAGGTTGTATATAAGAAACAGTAATGCTGCTTTTGCCAACTAGTTTGCATCATCATCTTATAGAATAACATTTCTGTCAAAACACTTGTCTAGCCAAGAACCTTCCACTCAATAAGGAAAATTGTTGGACAAACATGAAAACCGGCAAATCAAAGTCAACTTGATCATTACATGCCATTTAGCAAAACTACTTCAATCGTCTGCCCTGTAGTGCTGGTGTTACAAGCTACTTAAAACATGAAGGCAATAAACAACAATAACCCACAAAACACTGAACCTTTATACAGAGGCGCACCTTGTCAACAGGCAAGGCAGGCAACTGCTTGGAGCCCCGAGCCACTAGAGGGCCCCCGAGTTTGTTTCTCGGATGGCCAGCTACACCCGGTAGATGAACAACATGACTGCATATCAAAATTCCGATTGGATGGAATGTTGATTGACATTGGCTTAGCCCAGTCAAAATCCAACCCAGGTAGATAACTTGCCAGTTTTGAAAATGAACGTAGCGAATGGGTGACGTTGTATCGTTCAGTCGTGATGTCGCAGTTGATCCGTATGGATTACAACCCACTGTTTGGCTCGCATGTGATTGCCAGATTAATACGGAAATTTAAATCATTTGCACGTGTTTCAAAGGCTTGCAAATGATAACACTCAAGTGATTGAAAACAATTTATAAAAGGCTCTAAAGTGAGCAGCCCTCTGTACCCACATGTGGTTTAATGTGCCCGGTCCACACCAGTCAGGCACATGCCCAAGTGTAAATCTTCTGGTGTAAATATCAAGTTTAAATTTTAACAGTTAACTAGTGCAATCATTTACAAAGACAATCGCGGCAAAAACGGATCTATATGCAATGTAGTTACCCAATTTACGCTTGTAAAAGCGACAAAGCAGTCGCAATGACGCGTGCACGCACGTATTCATGTCCGCGCGCGTCTTTGCGTTCATTCGCGCACAACCGCATTCAAAAGACGAGTGAGTGAGTTAGCTTATGAAAACATGACGAGACTAAAGGAAGTTTCTAAATAACAATGCTAATCTTATTTTGACTCGATCATTATTGGCTTCTGTAGAAATACATCAGAAATGTTTTGTGCAAAGCAGGGAAAGGGAAGAAGAAATGAGAGATGACGAGTTCATTAAGGGAGGTAAGACAAACTACATCCTCACCCTGTCAGGTCTTAAACATTATCAAACAAATCTCAGGAAAACCTTTTGTCAAGTCTGTAGAATTGCATTGTTGCTGAGAAAATCAACAGATGTATGTGTGTATTTTTGGATGTGTGTACTGTTCTGTATTTTCAGATATGAAATTAATATTTAGCTTACTAATATTTAACTCTAGGTCTAGGACACTAACTCACATAACAGTTAGCAGTAACTAGAACTGAGATTATTTAGTAGCAGTCATAAAATGACTGGTTTCTTAAAATATTCTTGTAAAAATAAGTTATTAATCATTGCTATCATTGTATAATGTAGAAAATATTTCTCTGCTGTCATTATTTCCAAACATGTTATGCCATTTATGCATCCAAACATGTTAATAATGATAGGTATGATGAGGATTATATGTATCTTTCGCAGTAACTATTGCACTGTAGAATAGTGGCGTAGGCAAAGGATATTGTATAGAAGTATTGCACACTTCTTGCACACAGGGAATTTTCTGCTTGGGGCCCCCATAGACCCTAGAATCGCCTCTGCCTTTATAAAATACAGTTCGGTTATTAAAGTGCACAGTTTGCGCTGCAAACGCAGCCGATGTGAAAGCACGATGGCCACGCGTGGAGCAATTGAATGGATTCTGATATTCTTAGACCGGTTTCAGGCCTCATTCATGCATGGAAAAATCAGATTTTTTTCAAAATAATTTTTGCTGATTCTTTAACTAATAATAAACATACATTCGCATAAAGCCTCCATATTTGTCCATGCCCATGTTGATTAGAGTATTAAAAACTTAAAAAGTGTTAAATCAAGGTGAATATAGAACTGATAAAAATGTGCGATTAATCACGAGTTAACCCATGACAATCATTTTAATCGATTGACAGCCCTTTTTATGCATTCTTTATACAGAATTGAGCATTACAGCCAATCACATGTTAAGGGGATGAACGTAATGGCCAATCAGTGGTGTTTTCAGTGCAATTAAAGAATTTAGATAAAGTGTGCAATGAGTTTATCATAAACATAAGTGTGCAGATGCAAATAAGAGATTTATTGTACTGTGAATTCAGACTTATTATATAGCAGAAGTGAGTCATTGACTGTTTTAGTGTTGTTTGGTAGCTTTCTTTATTTGCAGTTTGATTCATTGTTTTTTATTAGATTTTTTCTGTTTTTATTGCATAAAACAGCAATATAATAATTCATAAACTTTCTCAGTTTATGAATTATTATATGCTTGTTAACCTTGCTTTTAAATGTATTCTGTTCTAAGTTTGTGCATCAATTTCATAATTTTGGATGTACACTGCTGGGATCAAATTTACCCAGTACTGGGTTGTTTTAACCCAACTGCTGGGTTATTATAATACATGGTTGCATAAAAACAATCCAGATTGGTAAAAGCTTTAATAGGAGAATAATAATTGTTAATCATCCAAACACGCAGTAAAGTCTTTAAATCTGATAAAACTGTATGTTTTGTCAAAAGTTTGAACTATTCGTTCAAGTTACCAAGTGAATAGCGGGTACCGCCTGTGGGCGTGACCTCATTACAGATAATGAGGTCAGCCAGGAAAAACGGTTCTCTCTTTACTTCAATACAGATTTTATAAACAGGCAATATTTGTTTTTGATTACAATTAGTTTTTTTTAAAGTAGACATTGCAGGCTTTCTTTGGATATGTGTATCATGATTGTGTGATGAGTATTCGCAGAGTTACCATAGATATTTGTAACGTGTTTTGAGAGACAGCTGGCGAAGACAGAGATGTCTGAATGCGCACCCTGTTTTTTTTCTTTATTTGACAAAAACACATACATTTGTTGTTATTGTGAATGTACACAAATAAAAGTAGACCCTTTACAGTTTAAAATGATGTATAACACGTAAGTATATGATTATTAATGATGGAGTATTTTAAAAGGATAGTTCGGCCAAAAATGATATTAAACCCATGATTTACTCACCCCTAAGCTGTCCGAGATGCATATGTCCATCGTTTTTCAGACAAACACATTTTCTGATATTTTAGAAAATGTTTTAGATCTTTCTGTTAATTAAATGTGAAGTTACGGGGTCCACGTCCTTCAAGTCCAAAAAATGTGCATCCATCCTTCACAAAATAAATCCAAACGGCTCCAGGATGATAAACAAAGGCCTACTACTTTAACAACTTTATACATTTTCATTTCTACAACAACACAGCGCGGATTACCCTCAGAAGACCTTTGTTTATCATTATTTTTGTGAAGGATGGATGCACATTTTTTGGACTTGAAGGACGTGGACCCCGTAACTTCAAATTTAATTAACAGAAAGATCTAAAACATTTTCTAAAATATCTGAAAATGTGTTTGTCTGAAAAACGATGGACATATGCATCTCGGTTTGGGGGTGAGTAAATCATGGGTTTAATATCATTTTTGGCCGAACTATCCTTTAAGTTGATTCTGCTATGATGAGGAGAACACTTCAAAACGCAGCGCAAAGTTTCTGGACCCCAGATTCTGGGGGCCCAGAGAGTTAAATTAAAAGTGTGTTATTTCCAAAAAGACAGCAAAATAGAGATGATATTGCCCACAGTAATGTGAATTAGACAAGTATGATTATGTGATCCAAAAGATGATAAAATCTACCCTAAAGTGTAATGAAGTGTTAAAATATCTCATAGTGCTAATAGGTTTAAAGGGATTCAATGATGAAGTATTTGCTAAATAATCTGCTCTAGAATCTCAGCCATATTGTCCACAACCTTTATTAAAATTAAGAGTGAAATTTTGTAAATAAAAATGTTGTAGGTTAACAAACATATGCAATTCGAATTCTTTTAATGCCCCTTGAGAAGTAAAATCAAGACTGAAAAGCTTCTTTAGGACACAAGCAGATTCACACCATGTCAGATCACGTATTATCTGTCCCAGCGTGCAGGTGTGTATTGACTAGAATAGTCATTCATGTATAATGATCAGGGGTAAAACAAATGACTTTAGAGAAACAAATCTCATGCATGTTATTTCATGAAATGAATGCACTGTGATGCATTTTATTGGCCTGTTTTATCATTTTACACATTACTCTTCAAACACAACAAACAAGCATCGCTTTAAATTGCATTTACCTGCCTATTTCTGGAAGGTCATACGTGACGAAATCATAAGGTTTTCGCTACCATGAACACTGCAATGAGGAAAGACTCAATTCGAAGTCTTCCTGGTTAGTGGTGTACATTAAAAGAATAAATCTCAGAGGTTTGTTTGTTTGTTTGAGAAGTGTATCCATGAGCAGAACAATCTCAAGTTCACATTACTTTATTTTACATGCATTTATGAGCAAAACCTATTTGAGACGAATTCTGACTGTCACTGTAATTTATATAAATGTTTTCTGCTGTTCTGGTCCGTGTTATGACAGATATAGACACAATACACAATTATGCGCATAAAAAGCCCATGACACATTATTAAATCTGTTTCTTTGAAGTTTACAATTAAATAAAAGATTTCACCTTTTGATTGACACATATTGCAATCGATTGTGTTTCCTTTCAACAGTATAAGATTTAGATTTATAGATGCATACGCTTGTGGTGTAAAACCGGCGTTACACATTTGTGGGTCGAAATTGAGTCACTTCAAACATGCAGTGCACTGTAAATACGGTACACTAAAGTGCTGAGATTTTAAATTGATCCACAGTCAAAATTATGTTTGTACACATACTTATTTATTTGTTTATTGTCAATGACAGGAGGCAAGTTTGATCAGTAACAGTCTGAATGGATTATTGATGCCATTAGAAGATGACTCATATTTCAAGAACAGCAGTTATGTAGCGTGCATGTTTGTCAATGTGTGTTTGCACAGATGTATCCAGGATTCTGACATAAATAACAAATGCTAAAATTTCCTCACGTAATTTCTCAGAGATTATCAAGTAAAATTGAGTACTGACATTATGGAACAAGACTGCAGCCTTTGATTTGCCAGTTCTGCCATGCTGCACGCTATGGGCGCAGTCGTGTGCTGGCATCAGCCCAGGCCATATGGACATATTGAGAAGTGATCCTGATGTAACCAGTGACAGAGAAAAAGAGGCAAACCTTTCTTTTAGTAACATGGCGCTAACAAAACACCAAAGCTAACAATCAACACAAATTGAAAGAGAAACATTTTTCGTGCTATGAACAGTTATGACTAAAGCCAGAAGATGGGAGGAATAATTATAAGCAGTCGCATTTGATGCATCATTACTTTCAAGGACAAGCAGATAATCCTGAGGCATACTCTGTAGAATGTACCTAAATGTATTATTGACTTCTGTTATCGTTGATGACAAGCTTTGTACTTATTGTTAAGGTAGACAATGGGAATGTCATTCTTTGTGATTTCCAAAGCTGAATTAACAAAAGATAAACAAGATCTTACCTAAGTTAAGCTTTGCTATTACAATTGTGCATAAATACAACATTTTTAAATTGTGTACTTATTGTGTTACATTTTTTTGCTTTAAAATCAATTCTTGTAGACAAAAATGATGTGACACAGAACAAAAAAGGACACAGCATTTGGTTTTAAAGACGCAGATTTATATTTGAATGTTTCTTAAAGGAATATTCCATTTTCTTAAAAGAAAAATCCAGATAATTTACTCACCACAATGTCATCCAAAATGTTGATGTCTTTCTTTGTTCAGTCGAGATGAAATTATGTTTTTTGAGGAAAACATTGCAGGATTTTTCTCATTTTAATGGACTTTAATAGACACCAACAATTAACACTTAATTCAACACTTAACAGTTTTTTTCAACAGAGTTTCAAAGGACTATAAACGATCCTAAACGAGGCATAAGGGTCTTGTCTAGCAAAACGATTGTCATTTTTGACAAGAAAAATAACAAATATACACTTTTAAACCACAACTTTTCGTTTAGGTCCGGTCCAGCGCGACCTAACGTAAATGCGTAGTGACGTAGGGAGGTCACGTGTTACATATATTAAACGCACATTTGCGGACCATTTTAAATAATAAACTGACACAAAGACATTAATTAGTATCAGTTGACATACAACAACGTAGGAACGGTCCTCTTTCACCACATTTGTAAACACTGGGGCGGAGTTTTGCGTTCGTCCTCTGTGACCTCTTGACGTGATGACGTATTGTGTCGGGTCTCGTGGGATAGTCACGGAATTTTTTGCTCATTTTTCCGTGGCATTCTCACGGATCTCTGCATATTTTCCGTGGCATTCTCACGGATTGGTTACTCAACTGCTTTTTACTATTTTCAAACCAATTGTTGCTTCGGTTTAGGGTTAGATTTGGTGTTTGCGTTAGTATGTCACTTTAACTATTGGTTTATACTATTTTATACTATGTATTCTTTTATATTTTCTAAACTTTAATCAGTTGTCGCCTGGTGTTGGGGTTAGAGTTGGGTTTGGGTAGGGATGTCATTTTATGTAAATCTAACCCTAAACCGAAGCGACAATGGTAAGAAAATAGGACAAAACAGTTGAGTAACCAATCCGTGAGAATGCCACGGAAAAGAAAGTTTGTGACAGGGCCACGGAAATATGCGGAGATCCGTGAGAATGCCACGGAAAAATGAGCAAAAATTCCGTGACTATGCCACGGAAATTCGTGAGATCAGGTTGTACCAAACCATATTATAATAACCTAGTAGTTGGGTTAAACCAACATAGAATTAGGTAATAACAGCATGTTACCCAACCATGGGTTATAATAATCCAGCAGTTTGGTTTAAACAACCCAGCATTTGGTGATAACAACCCAGCATGCTACCAAAATATTAAGGTATTATAATAACCCAGCAGTTGGGTTAAAACAACCCAGCATTGGATGACAACAACCAAGCATGTTACCTAACCATAAATGATTATAATAACCCAGTAGTTCGGTTAAAACAAACCAGAATCGGGAATAACAAGCCAGGATGTTACCCAACCATACGTTATTGTAATAACCTAGTAGTTGGTTTAAAACAACCAACCCAACCAATTTGGTTTAACCAACCCAATTGGTTAATAACAACTCAGCATGTTACCCAACCATGGGTATTATAATAACACAGTAGTTGGGTTAAAACAACCCAGCATTTTATCCAACCATGGGTTATTATAAGAACCCAGCAGTTTGGTCGAAACAACCCAGCATGTTACCCAACCATAGGTTACAATAAACCAGGAGTTGGATTAAAACAACCTGGCATTGGATAAAACAACCCAGCATGATATTTCCCAACCATGGGCTATTATAATAACCCAGCAGTTGGGTTAAAACAACCCAGAATTGGGTAAGAACAACCCATCTTGTTACCAAACTATAAGTTATTATAATAACCTATTAGTTGGGTTAAAACAACCTAGAATTGTTTAATAACAATCCAGCGTGTTACCCAAATATTGTTATTATAATAATTAAACAACCCAGCATAATAACAACCCAGCATGTTACCAATATATTAAGACATTATAATAACCCAGCAGTTGGGTTAAAACAACACAGAATTGGGTAAAAAAACCAAGCATGTTACCTAACCACAAGTTATTATAATAAACCAGCACTTGGGTTAAAACAACCCAGCATTGGGTAATAAAAACCAAGCATGTTACCTGACCATAAGTTATTATAATAACCCAGTAGTTGGCTTAAAACAACCCAGAATTGGTTTATAACAAGCTAGCATGTTACCCAACCATAAGTTATTAGAATAACCCAGTAGTTGGGTTAAAACAACCCAGAATTGGGTAATAACAACCCAGCATGTTACCCAACAATGGGTATTATAATAACACAGTAATTGGGTTAAAACAACCCACCATGTTACCCAACCATAGGTTATTATAACAACCCAGCAGTTTGGTTAAAACAACCCAGCATTGGGTAATAACAAACCAGTAAGTTACCTTACCATAAGTTATAATAACCCAGCAGTTGGGTTAAAACAACCCAGGTATTTTTAAGTGTATTATAGGGGGGGGCACAAAGTCGTTCAAACGCGACTGAAAACGGCAAGCAGACGCCGACTGTAGGCGCTTGACAGCTTTTTCAGCTGAGCGATTTGGTTGCTATGATACTTCTGCTTTGTTTATCAGTCGTTAACTCACACCTCCTTTACTGTGATTGGATGGCCGTGTGAGAAGTGACATTGATGAGCTGAGCATTTCACCCAAAGTAAAAAAAATATCAACTCTTGGCACTCAGAGTGGAAAAAACGGCAAGTGTCGGCACTCAGCGCGGACAAAACCTAAAATTTTTAAAAAGCGTTTGTTTTAATTGAAAACAATTAAAACAAACGCCGGCTGCCAGGCGTAAACGCTTGGCTGTACATGCAACCTAAGAACAATCTTAGTCTTTAGTGGTTAAATTGTGGAAAATGTTTTAAATATTTTTTTAAAAAATCTCTGCAAAATATTGTTTCATTGAGACCCTGTCCTCAAGTGAAATTGGAACAATACATTTTTGCTCTTACACAAGTGCAGACTGGGAATCTAAGTGTTTCAGCTCAAATCATAATTGTAAAACAACAGTACATTTCTGAGCTTAGGAAATGATAGATATTTTTGGCTAATGCCTGTTCCCTAGGCAAATCCCATGGCTTGCTTATCTGTGCGCTATTGTATTATATTCCTTGCCCATAAAACAGGCAGATCTCAGCCAGCCTCTTTCTGCAGCCTTTAAAAAGTACAATTTAAACTAAAATGAAAAAAATATGAACTTGAATAATTTCTCCAAGTATTGAATGTTTACATACAGTACAAAATAAACACTATAACACCGAAACCAAACGATGCCTTTTCATAGCAGTAGTTTTAGAGCAGTGCTCAAAATTATGGGAAATCCTGCAAACTGACGGTCAAACAGTGCCATTTGTCACAGAGCATCTTTCCTTTCACTCTCCCTGCAGCTTTGCTACACTTGGCGACCGGTTCTCCGCAGCTCCGAGCACAATCACTCATCTGTTGAGCAATCTGTTAAAGGAATCCATCATTTATGGCATAATTCATGGGATCTTGGGAGAAAGAAACAGGGCGCAGGCTCCTGCAGTTCAAGACAAACATGTCAACAGTTCACACAAAACGATTTTGAGTAAATGACAAAATGTGCTTAAGGCAGATGCAATGACTGATAGCCAATAGTGACGAAATCACTAAAATATAATGGCATTTCCCTGTTCACTGCAATACTTTGGCACAAAACCCTAACTCACATCACACCTGTTCAGTCAGGTGTAAAATGTACTGAAATAGTGATGTGGGTGTCTAAAGGTACATTGCAGATTTCACAGCTGTCTATCAACATCTACACTGTAAAAAAGTCTTACACTTTCTTTTAATTGAATTAACTTGAATTTACAATTCATTTGAATTTTCTTGACTAGTGAGGAGTTGCTATAAATAATGAATAACCAAATTGTACATTATGGGCCTGTGCCAAATGACACCCTAAACACTCAACGTCTACCCACAAGTCTGCACTTTTGTGACGTAACATCACTTTCACTGTCACTTCCATAGTAGGAAAAAATACTGGGGTCCGGTTTGGTTACAAACATTTCTCCAAATATCTTCCTCTGTGTTCATCAGAACAAAGACATTTATACAGGTTTGTAACAACATGAGGGTGATAACAGAATTTTCATTTTTGGGTGAACTATCTCTTTAAGATGAAATGAACAGGCTTGCAGTTTTTTTGGATAAAAAGTTCAATAATGTTTACATTTATTACATTTTGAAGTCTACGTCCTCTAAAGAAACCAGCCACTGAATTGGGACACAGCTTCTGAATAAAGTTAGTGTCATCGTTTTAAAGCAAAACATTTCCTTTTTATGTAAATTGGGGTTATTATATTCACAGAAGTCAGTGCTATACCTCTGGCACTTAAAATGTTATGTTAGTACTAGAATTTTATTTAAGAGATGTTTGTGTACATTTTCTATCGATCATGCAAGTAGTAATTGGGCATTTCCAGTTTCACAGTGAGGTCTAGTGAACTTTCAGCTTAAAAAAAAAATTCCCTGTCTGGAGGATAAGTCTGTATAGTTCCAGTAAAGTATGGTAGATTAAACTAGTCTGCTACATAGTCCAGAGGCAGAAATGGCTTGTGAGATAGGAATATGTTTTGCAATTTTATAATTTGTGACTTGCATAATTCCTTAGTCAATCATGTGCTAAAGCTACGCAGACGTGTGGTGCATGCAAATACACGACATTATCAGCAGCCACATCTGATTCTTAGTAAATTTCCCAATTGGTTTTGCTTGTACATGGAGACAGGGTGATGGCCAGAGCAGTTTTTGAAGCAGTCACTAAATCTACTTTTCACTGTGGAGCCCTTTGAGAAATCACAAAACCGCCCTTGTTCAATGCTTGAATGCAAAACAGAGTCTTCTATCAACCGAGTGAGTTTATATAAATATCTGAAGACATGACAGCTCAGTTTTGCTAGATCCAGTATGTATCGCCCGAAAAATACATTCTGTATAAAAACAGAACACATAAACAGCCTTCTCCTAAACAAATAAAACATCAAAACCGCTCATGTGCTGAAAAACATATCAGCTTCATTTGCAGCCTCGAGCCACTTCAAACGAACAGAAGGAAGTAATGACATCATCAGTGTAGTCAGACTCAAGCAAAACAAAGCAAAGCGGGGTCCTTCAGGGCCCCTAGTTAACATGCACATCATACACAGCCCCTCTCAAATTAATTGAAGCTTTCATATTAATGCTGTTTACCTCCAATCCATCACATTACCCTGACGAGAGTTTGGCTGATGTATGGAGTTCAGCTCGGAAGTGTCCTTGTCCCAAGAATGGGATTTTTCTGTCAGCGGTTTTTAGCTTAAGCCCATTGAAATCGATTCAGGGGTTTCAAAAGGCATCCTTTAATAAAACGAGTTAAACAGAAAAGCTGACAAGAATGTAGGGTTCATAGCGAGAGTGTAACACCTTAACCAGAGTGTCCTTTCGTTGCGGTTAAAATGGAGACCAGTGAAAGTGGGAACAAACATCTCATTAGCCTAGAAATCTAGACGCACCCTAGCGGCCGCAAATATATTTGCTGCCAGGGTTTAGTCTAGGCACTCACAATACACTTAACCGGTCCAAAAACCAAAATTTGGTCAGGCCAATCACATCGTGTGTAGCGTCTGTGGGGCGGGCTTAACATGATGACGACAGAGCTGCAACGGTTCCTACTTGAAAACAGAGAATGGCTGCTGCTGCTGGCGAACAGCTATCTTTTGAAGCGGCTTTGGCCGCGACTCTGGAGGACTTAGACTTATGTTTTTCTTTGAGAGAAGAGCAAATAAACCCTACTGAAGTCCTTTTTAAGCAAGAAAGATGTGTTTGGAGTTTTGCCGACTGGTTACGGTAACTACATCACCTTCTTCGTTGCTCTGATCCGTCATAGCGCTATCCTATTGCGTGCAGAGGCATTTTGAGGGACAACCTTATATCCCGCCCCTTACATTGAGCCGTTTGTGTGAAGAGTTGCCAGACCTTACATCTTGATGTAGGTCTGGCTAACCAGGCTAACATCTCATAGTACAGTAGCATTACAACAGGTTGTGAAAAGGCTATCCCTGAATACTCCTGTATAACATCATAGATTTGTTCTGATACAATGGCGATCTTTATCTGTACTGTACTCGGTGCAGAAAAGATCGCAGCACTTTTTGAAAGATTATGAGTGCTCGATATTTTGTTTGAATATAAATGTTCAAAAAACAAAAATATGTTTAGTGTGTATATATATATATATATATATATATATATATATATATATATATATATATATATATATATATATGTATATGATTCGAGCTTTGTGACATGGTGCGGCTGGAAGTAGCCATCAGAGGATGGGTACATGGTGGTCATAAAGGGATGGACATGGTCAGAAACAATGCTCAGGTAGGCAGTGGCATTTAAATGATGCCCAATTGGCACTATGAGGCCTAAAGTGTGCCAAGAAAACATCCCCCACCATTACACCAGCACCACCAGCCTGCACAGGGGTAACAACATATGATGGATCCATGTTCTCATTCTGTTTACGCCAAATTTTGACTCTACCATCTGAATGTCTCAACAGAATATATATATATTTATTTTTTTATTTTTTATTTTTTATTTTTTTACTTGTATTACCATATATCAGTTTTCCGTATGGGAGAATGTGATATCTTAGATCACAGAAGGGCATGCAGATAAATGCATATTGAATAAGACGTTTCTCTTCCAAGGACACCCCATAATAAAATGTGCCTCTCTATTGCGTTCACGAACAGATATCGACACAAATAATTAGATGGTGATCATTTATTTCATCTAACTTTCCATATCACAAACTACAGAGGCTCCTCGAGGAAATCAGTGTTTTGCTGGAGGGCAAGGTTGATTCAATTTGCTTAGTGTCTTAATCCCTAATGAAAGCAAGTTACATTCCAGAGCAAACATGCTTACAATGTACCTTTGTTATTATAGTTATTTTCATCACTGTCAGAATAAGCTACTTTAAGACATTCGATGTGACACAATGACAGAGTTTGCGTTGACACATTTTGACACATTGATTGAAGCACGCTTTATGAACACATCTCAAGACAAGAAAATGACAACAAAAAGCGATGCAAGGCTAAGGTAAAGAGAGGTGCTCTTTAAAATCCTGTTGCCATGGTGATACAAACATGAACTGTCAATGGATAAAGTGTCTGAAAAAAAAGAATAAAAGATTTAAGTATGAATTCATGCCGGAGGGCATTCACTTGATGATTGACATCTGAATATGGTCTAACAGTGGAGCTTGCATTTTTTTAGGATTTGCAACGAAGTAAACTGAGTTTCAAAAATTTGCATTGATCTCGCTTCGGTGAGCCTTTGGCTCTTAGGGATTCACTTGAACAACGAACGTAAGGCCCCAAACAACTGTGCAGCATTGCTTGGCTGCTTTTCCTCACATATGAAATTAGCATTGGGGAAATTAGCACTAGGGAATGCACTTGAAACGGCTGGATGGAAAAATTTAAAGGAATAGTTCACCCAAAAATGAAAATTCTCTCAGAATTGATGCAACAATCATGATGGGACGAATATGGTTTCCTTTTTTAAAGGAGACATACCATGAAAATCTGACTTTATCCATGTTTAAGTGCTATAATTGAGTCCCCAGAGCTTCTATCAACCTAGAAAATGTGAAAAAGATCAACCCAGTAACTTAGTTTTGGTAAACCATTCTCTACAAGCATGCGAAAAAATAGGTCATTGAAATTTGGCTCGCCTGTGATGTCAGAAGGGGATAATACCGCCCCTTAATCTGCACTATCCAACAATGACACTGCCATTTAGTGCAGAGATCAGCTTATTTGCATTTTAAAGGACACACCCAAAAAGAGCACATTTTTGCTCACACCTACAAAGTGGCCATTTCAACATGCTATAATAAATTATCTATATGGTATTTTGAGCTAAAACTTCACAAACATCCTCTGGATACACCAAAGATTTATTGTACATTGTACAAAAGTCTTGTGAAATGTATAGACATACTTCCTCTCAGTCGTGTGTCTTAATTTGATTAATTTGGCGTTATTATTTCAACCAGCTGACTGACAGCAAAAATTCGTACTACAAAACTGCTGCATTAACTAAGCGAGTTGTGAAGCTAGGTCGTACATGACTTTGCTTACAGATTGGTGTGAAATCCACATCCTTTTCGGGATTTTAAACTTTTTTCTTTATTTTTATTCTCCCAACTCTGCTGCTTCTCCTCATTTGAATTGCTGTATGTTTACATTCGTGAGGCCATCAACATGGCCGCCACATCCCAGAATGCAACGCAGCACCCAAGCCTATTAAAGGGATAGTTTGCCCAAAATTGAACATTCTGTTATCATTTCCTCAGTCTCATGTTTTTACAAACCTGTATAAATTTCTTTGCTCTGATTAACACTAGGGCTGGGACAACGTGTAATGGTGTGGGGGATGTTTTCTTGGCACACTTTAGGCCCCATAGTGCCAATTGGGCATCATTTAAATGCCACTGCCTACCTGAGCATTAATAGTTTAAAAAATTATCGTTTATCCCAGCCCTAATTAACACGAATGAAGATATTTTGAGGAATGTTTGTAATTAAACCGTTCAGAGGCCCCATTGACTTTCATAGTATTTTTACCTACTATGGAAGTCAATGGGGCCTGTGATCGGTTTGTTTATAAGCATTCCTTAAAATATCTTCCTTCATATTCATTAAAGCAAATACATTTATACAGGTTTGTAACAACATGAGACTGAGAAAATGATGAAAGAATTTTCATTTAATGTGACCCATTTCTTTGAAAGTACTTGCTACAAACTCTAAAATGTGAAATATTTAGATTTGAAAGTCATAAGGGTTTAAAGCTCACATAACACACACACTGTTTCTGCTTAATCTTGAGTACTTATAGAGTAGTATTCCATCCTTCATAAATCCAAAGAGTCTTTATAGAGATTTGTAAAAGACCGATCAGCTGTACCGATTCTTTTCGCATAAACCAGACCCCCTGGAGGCGTACTGCAGGTGGTACATTATCCCTTGCACTTGGACACCGATTACCAACAAAACACATACACTTGATGCAGTTTTACGTACCGACTTATGACCTGGTTGGGACCGCCCATTTCAACGAAATCCAGCGTTAAACAAACACACATGCACAACTCCGCTGCTACCCCAGATAAACAAACTAAATCCATTGTTTCTCTAATGCTGGGTTCTTTGGGAAGCTAAACAAGCTTAAATTTACTGGCTTGGGAAGCTGAACCAGTTTAATCCGCTTACCCGCTTCCTATCCCTTCCGTGTCTATATATATATATATATAAATATTAATTTCTCCCTAGGGTTTTTTTTCCTTCTAGGATTTTTTCCCATTGGGTTTTTTCCTAGGGGTTTTTTTAGTCCCAGGGAGAGTCAGCCAACTTTGGCTTAACTTAGCACTTTACTGTATACGTTACATTATTAATACGCTCGCTTACACGGTTTATCATTAGCCGCTGTATTGTACTTCTTATACTATCTATTGATTTTCAGTGTTCTCCTCTACATCTACTCATGTACAGCTGCTTTGCAACAATTAACAATTGTGAAAAGCGCTATATAAATAAAATTGAATTGAATTGAAATTTCCCTCATAAACACAACACACTTCTTTGTTGGTGACAATAATTCAGTGTCAGCTCTTGGTGTGTGTGTGCGTGCGCTATTCCAGTTAAAGTGCCCATATAAGGACTTCCACTGTACTTCCTACACTAAAACTGCCCATAAAAGAAATAATGCAAGATTGTTATATATGAATACGAAAAAAAACAGAAATACTCCATCATACATCCAACTGGTTTTTGAGCCTTTGCCTATGTTTAGCATGAGAAATCCAACTCTAAAACATTGTTAATAAGTCAGAATGCATAACAAAGCTTTATCCCCCAATGTAAATAACTTATGGTGCATATCTAACTAAAAATCTGTGTACTGCAAAATATAAGACCAAAAGAAAAATGTGTACAGTATGAGTCGCACAGTACAAAATACCTCATAGATTTGCTCTTGTCAGGCCTAGCGAGGCGCAGTGGCAGAATGCCTGGAGTAACAAAGCGCTCATTTACTGATTAAACTAATTTCTTAAAATGGCAACTAAAGTAGCCAACTCAATTCGCAAATGACTGAGAGGCTCTTTTGGCCAAACTCATTCACTCAATACATCAGTCCCATTTACCTCACCGGCTCTGGAGTCTCAAGAGTCGTGCCTGAGATGTATTGCTAGACAGTGAGATCAAATGGACTTTGTAATGAGCATATAGGCAGACGGGCTCATTAGGGTTATGCAAATGAGCGTTTCTGTTTTTAAAACTAAGGGTTCTGTGAAACGAAACAAACATAGGAACACATCTGTTAGCACAGACACTTACACATCAAACACATGCTGTCTGATCGTGAAAATGTGTGCTTTTATAATCATATTGATTAGCATGTCTGTGCAAACATAATTTTAATGATGATTCATGATTGAATAGAGATTTCCAGGACATATCGGTGCAGTCGCTTGAATGTTCCTCAAAGTTCATAGTGTAGGGTGGTCATCAAAGGGATAGTTTACCCAAAAAGGAAAATTCTGTCATCATTCACCCTCATGTTGTTATAAACTTGTATACAGTAAGTTTCTTGATGAAGACAAGTGACAAATAATGGTAAGCACACAGTTGATGGTACCCTTGGAAAACTTCAACTTTTGTGTTTAACAAAAGAAACTCATACAAGTATAAAACAACATCCTGATTTTTATTTTTGTGTGAACTATTTCTTTATCAGGTGACCTTATGGCCTCAGTGATCTATTCTCATTTTCATCATCAGTATGTCACACAAACACCTACATTTAACACCTGGGGTTTGAAGGTTGAGAACAAACCATTAAAAAGACATTCCTTTTTTAAAAATATGCTAATTTTCCAGCTCCCCTAGAGTTACAATATTTTACCGTTTTGGAATCCATTCATCTGATCTCCGGGTCTGGCGCTAGCACTTTTAGCATAGCTTAGCATAATACATTGAATCTGATTAGACCATTAGCATCGGGCAAAAAATAACCAAAGAGTTTCGATATTTTTCCTATTTTAAACTTGACTCTTCTGTGGTTACATCGTGTACCAAGACTGACAGAAAATGAAAAGTTAGGATTTTCTAAGCAGATAGGTACTATATTCTCATTCTGGTGTAATAATCGATGACTTTGCTACTGTAACATGGCTGCAGCAGGCGTAGTGATATTACGCACTGACCGAAAATAGTCCCCTGCCATTGAAAGTAACCAAGGGGACTATTTTCGGACAGTGCGTAATATCACTACGCCTCCTGCAGCCATGTTACATCAGTAAAGTCACTGATTATTATGCCAGTTCTAGAGTATAGTTCCTAGCATATCTAGGGGAGCTGGAAAATGAGCCTATTTTCAAAAAAGCGGAGTGTCCCTTTAATCTCAGTATGAGCAATCATAATAGTGATGCTTGCCTTCACATGCAGCACTTGTTACAGGAGGTGAAGAGTAGAAAAACTGTACCATCTTTAAATTCAACCCCACCACTACAGCAATTACGCATCCATATATGTCTTCAGCCATCACATATTACACTGCATGATCCCACCCTGGGTATTTTGTTTTTACAGCGTGTGAATATAAAAGCAGTCCAGATTTTTAAAGCGCATCTCAAGAGCACTGTGTTCTTTTTCATCCTGTTGCTCTGCATCCAGCTGTTTTTAAAATGCAAGAGCATGTCTAATGCAAATGAGTCCAATTGGGGACAGTTGGATCAAAAACCA
The DNA here is from genome assembly GCF_030506205.2 of Paramisgurnus dabryanus. NCBI lineage: Eukaryota > Metazoa > Chordata > Actinopteri > Cypriniformes > Cobitidae > Paramisgurnus > Paramisgurnus dabryanus. The sequence goes on from NC_133357.1 coordinate 22,174,991, forward strand.
TGTCATTATTTAAGTATAAACTGAGATGTTTCTCCTGAAATTGCTAAGAGCAACTAAATAGAAACAAATGAGACTTGATCTGTAAAACTCATGTAAATTGTACGGGTAAAATAAACTGGAATTGGGCTAAATTAAAAGGGCCCTTATTATGAAAAAAGCACTTTTCTAGGTGTTAAGACATAAATGTGTGTGAACACAATTACCATACAATGAAGGAAATCCGCCCACTGATCCTTTTTTAATCCCCATTTAACCAAAGCAGTCTCATTAGACATGCTGTTTTGATTCTGTTGTTAATGTGATGTAGGCGTGTGCGATATGACGATATTTGACCACGAACAATTAAAATGTCACCACGATACACTTTTTCGGAAATATCGTTGTATCATGCCTACATCAAGTATGCGACAAGTGCAAGTATGCGACATTATGGTGGCGAAAAAGCTCTACAGCTTTCTGTTCTTGGAAGAAGTGAAAATAAAAGAAGAGAAAATGATAGTGTGTGTGCAAATGCTGTCTATTTCATCTGTGTAATGTGTGTCCTGTCTCAATATTTTCTGGCGCATGGGCTGTTGTACCTGTACTGTCTGTGCACTGCGCATGCATATTTTTTACCTTGTAGGACTGCATTTTTAAAAGGGGGCATTAGTATGGCTGAATTCAAAGGATCGATTTAATAATTAATAACTTAAACTTGCCGTATCATTGAATTCACGCATGCGCACGAGGTTGAAGGACATTAAAACAACGAACATGGAGGTCAGTAACGTTCCAAAAGCGGTTGTTTTGAAAACTCCAGAAACGCAAATAGTATCAATATGTTGCATAACTACAGTCCTGTAATTCAGGTAACAGCTGGAAAAAAATGCTTTTTTCAAAAACACTTATCTAAATCTCGAAGATCGGATCAGATCAAATCGAATAATGATAATCGATTCAAGATCTTGAGAATCGAAATCGAATCAATTCTTAAAATTTGAATCGAAACCCAGCCCTAAAACCAACATAAAAAAGAGCCATGATAAAATCGTTAAACCGTGATTTTTCCTAAATAACAACCATGATATGATATTTTCCCATATCGCACCACCCCTAATGTGATGTCACACTAACAAAGCCCCGCCCACAAACACTGACTAACTGGTTTGATTTACTCAAAAGCTTTTTTCTAAATATGTCTGTTAGCACTAATGTGGCTAAAGAAGCTGTTGTCCCTATTTTTAACCTTCTACAGTTATGTTTTTTTTATGTTCTTCCTGATCCCATTTTCAAACTTTAGTTGGTGTGTAATGTTGCTGTAATAGCCTAAATAATACATGCAAAATGATAAACCTCAAAGTTCACTTCCAGGCAATATATTTTCTTTAACAGACGTCCCATTTCAAAGCCTACAGCGAACAGCCGGTTTGGACTACAGCCCTTTACTTCCCTATTGAATGACGTCAATATAAGAGTTTTGGACTAAACTCCGCCCACAGAAATACATCAGTCGCCATCTAAGCTAATGGCAAGCTAAGCTGCTGTCGTATCATAACACACTAAACAAACTACACAATCAGAACTCATTACGTATTTCTGAAGGACGGACTTCAAAGAACAAGGAAGACATCAGCCCGTTTTTAGGACATTGAAAATTGCGGTATACAGATCAGTAAATTGTGTGAAAAATAATATGTTTTTACACGTGAAACATGAACACATGTTATATTGCACACTAAACACAATCAAAGCTTCAAAAACACAAAAAAGAACGGGACCTTTAAAGGTACTCCCATGAAAAACTTTTTTGCTGTCCTGCCCAAATAGGGGACATTTTGGACATGCTATATAACTCGGATATAAATCAATGGGTTATTGTGAGCTGAACTTCACAGACATAGGCCCACCTGAGACTTGTACAATTTTTTACATCTTGTAAAAATGGGCATAATATTGGCCCTTTAAGGAGATCTCTTCTGTGATTTTTTTTCGGGACATTTCTTGTTTTCTGTGGAGTGCAGAATGAATCTGATATTGTGTCAGGAAAGCTACATTTAGCCTGGAGGTATCAGTCCCTCTTTGGAACACATCACCGCGCCTTCGCTTCATTTTCCACCTGGTTGTCTATTTAAAAGATGTCAGTGAATCCGACGAATGTGAAAAGGGGTCTGATGAAGCGGCAAGAGAAAATTGCGCCGACTCACTGCAATCAAGCCGAGTCACGCTGTCACCCTCCGGACCACGAAGCTTAACTGCCTTCTGAATAATTTACATTCCTCTGTTCTGTCAGAACAGAACTTCATACATACAACCGGCCCACACATACTATAGTCGAATAAGCTCCCACGGGACGCATCTCTCCATCTGTTAGCCAGAATGAACATCAAAACACCTTTACATCCCTGACCCAATCACACAGGTACTGTTTTCCATCCAAGCCATCCTCCCATTGGCGAACCATCAAGGCAAACGGGACACTTCTTTAACCATAAACGAAGAGTGATTTATACTTTACCAGCCTTGCAAGAGGGTGCAAAAGCAGACGGGGTCATTTTATAGATGTGTCAGCACTGAAAGCAATAAGATAGCTGAGTAAACCGAATGGATCTCACTTTGGAGAAAACAGGGTACAAATCAGGTGGCACAAATTAAAATAGTTGTCATAATGCTGCTGTAAACCTATTAACATTATTTTATTTTAGGTTCAAATATGGCGGCATTTTGACCCAGCATTTTTTAGTCAATTAAGATAATTTTCTGGTGAACTATATCTTTAGCTAATACTAAATGTTGCATTTTTGGTTCCTAACAAACACTACCTGTTAACTATTGCTTTGGGTTGTGGACACAGCCCAAGTGTTTAGTGTATTGATTACCCTGATTACACGATTACCTGCTGATAAGCTTTGTGACACCGTCACCTTGGATTCTATCTAAGGTTTGAAAGCAGGAACTTCGTGCACGATCTCTAATGGAGTATAATGCAATAAATGTCAGCAAAATGTATGTATGGAACATATAGAAATGCTAAGAGCATGTTGGAGGCGTGTGGAGGATGACAGATATTATATCTCTTAACAGTACAACCATTAACTGCATGCTGTGTACAATTAGTCCAAACATTGTGCTACAGCACAGAATCACTTGCTTGCAATAAACAACCTTGTCAAGAATTAAACTGTTGGTTTTTAGTTAATTAGTTGTGCTAAGGCAAGCCTTCGCATTTGCTTTTGATAATTTAAACAAACTTTAGGATATAACTCGCCCTGCACTTTTTATGCTTTAGACATGAATGATGCCTCAAATTACACGGGTTGTTGAGCTAAGTTGTGCTATTATTTTTCAAAGCAATCAAACTTACAATTTTCACCTGGTCGAAAGACAAAACAGGGGAAAAGAAAATTTAACTAATGTACATTAAAGGAGGAACCCTAATGATATCTTGGGAGCAGAATAACACACAGACCTGTAAGTGTACTTTTATTTAGTTGGTACTGCACAGGCAAATACCAGTGGCTTACAGTACATAAGATAAACATTTTATTTATTTTTAGTATATATATGTATATTTGTATATGTATATATATATATATATATATATATATATATATATATATATATATATATATATATATATATATATATATATATATATGTATATATGTGTATATATATATATATATATGTATGTATGTGTATATATATATATATATATATGTATGTATATATATATATATATGTATGTATATATATATATATATATGTATATATATATATATATATATGTATATATATATATATATATATATATATATATATATATGTATGTATATATATATATATATATATATATATATATATATATATATATATATATATGTATATATATATATATATATATATATATATATATATATATATATGTATGTATATATATATATATATATGTATATATATGTATATATATATATATATATGTATATATATATGTATGTATATATATATATATATATATATATATATATATATATATATATATGTGTATGTATATATATATATATATATGTATATATATATATATATATATATGTATGTATATATATATATATATATTATACATAATATAAAATATGTTATAGCTAAGCATGACTAATAATTTGTGAATTCATTATAAAAATACACTTTTAAAAATAAGTTTGAATAAGCAATATTATTGACGCTTTAGGTTTTTTTGTCATGTTTATGCCCCTGACCCGAAGTTGACTTCCAGTGTGTGTTTGTTTATTGGTCTGGCTAGTGTCTAAAGTGACATCTGAAACACTTTTAATAGATTAAAAAAAATATTTTACCATTCCTGGTTTTCGATGACTGTGAGAATCCTGAAAAGCATCTCGACTTGCTTATCTATAGATGAAAGCCTTTCTAAACTTATCCAAGCAGCTACAAGCAAAACTATTAAAACTTTCCACACAGAAATCTGTTTTAAACTACATTTTTGTTGCATGCACAAACAAGACACACAATACAACACCAACAGGTCAAAAAACAATGTCAAGGATTTTCTCTCTGCGTATTCCTGCATTTCTAGCCATGTTTCCATCCGTGGCTTCTTTGGGAAAAAGCTTTAGTGCATCAAAACGTTTAACGATATAGCTGATGGAAATGTTTATTTTAGATCAAATTTTGCAAACGTCGACAAAATGATTTCCATTTATGTCGATTCCTTATGTCGCAAAAACTTGTTTGGAAACACTTTTTGTCAAAGAAACAGCTGTCACATGATGTGCAACCAATGGGACACTCCAACTTTTTTTGAAAATAGGCTTATTTTCCAGCTCCCCTACACTGTAAAAAAATTCCGTAAATTGCAGCTGGGTTGCCGGTAATTTACCGTAGATTTACATTTTATGTTATCTACTGGCAAGAGTTTGTTCAAAGTTAAATGAACATTAAACATTTACAAGTCTTTGTCTTTACAGAGTAAAACTAAAAAAACAGCATCAAGCAAAACATTCTGGGAAACAAAATCTGAAGCAAAAACAGAAAAAGGTTGATGATGATTTCTGGTTCCCAGAATGCTTTGCATGAGGCTGTTATTGTATAGTTTTATTCGGTAAAGATAAATACTTGTTAATATTTAAAATTTATTTAACTTTGAACAAACTCTTGCCAGTAAATAACATAACTGTAAAACTACGGTAAATTACCGGCAACCCAGCTGCAATAACATTGAAATTTCTACCGTTTTTTTACAGTGTAGAGTTAAACAATTGAGTTTTACTGTTTTGGAATCCATTCAGCCGATCTCTGGGTCTGGCAGTAGCACCTTTAGCATAGCTTAGCATAATTCATTGAATCTGATTAGACCATTAGCATCATGCTCAAAAATAATCAAAAAGTTTCAATATTTTTCCTATTTAAAACTTGAATCTTCTCTAGTTACATCGTGTACTAAGAACGACTGAAAATTAAAAGTTGCAATTTTCTAGTCAGATTTGGCTAGGAACTATACTCTCAAACTGGCGTCCTAATCAAGGACATTGCTGCCGTAACATGACTGCAGGAGGCGCAATGATATTATGCAGTGCCTGAAAATAGTCCACAGCTATTGAAAGTTACCAAGGGGACTACTTTCGGGTGCTGCGTTATATCCTTCCGCCTGCTGCAGCCATGTTACGGCAGCAAAGTCCTTGATTATTCGGCTGGAATGAGAGTATAGTGATCGATTCTGCGCAGAATTCAATCATCTCAAACGAGCCTATTATACGAGGAGTTTGCTGTCGTAGTACTTTGATGTTAAAAGCCTGTCATATCTTGCGACACCACATGAAGTCAAACAAGCCTATTGGGTGTTCTCATTGCATACTAAAACTTTGTGTTTTGATTTGCCCCGCTGCTTTGTTCTTTTCATTCATTTTTTTCACCTTAGCAGGGTTATTATAACTTAAAACTTTTAAAACATTTTTGTTAATCAAAATCAAATAAATATAGATCTAAATATTATTTGATAAGCTAAATTAAATAAAAATTTGAAATGTTACATTTGCATGTCTCTCTCTCTATCTCTCTAAAAAAAAAAGGGCTAGAAACAGTAGACCCAAAAATATGAATGGAAACGGCTCAAGGTCAGATTTTTTGCTATACACCAAAACTTAGACGGCAATTGTTTTTCGTCATTCGTGACATCATCACCCACACCATTTTACCGATGAAGCTTGGAGACAGCAGATTTCGCAAACTTTTTTAACGCATATTCAGGTTATGAATAAACAGCACACAGCCTGAATGGAAGCATGGCTTCTGTTACAGCAAACAGACGCGGTGCGCACGAGCGCATATTCTCATCATTCTCTCTCCATAAACCTCAACATCTTTCACATAATTGGCTCTTAGAGCCACGCGAAGCGCGCGCGACTGCCCCCGGTGCCACACCCATGGGCGGAAATCCCGGGGGGGTCGGGGGGGACAGGACCCCCCCTATCTGAGGGTTGTCCCCCCTAAATTATCATTAGAATATGTGTATTGAAAATAATTTAATGATTTATAATACTTAAACTAGTTGTGTAAGAAGTGAAACAATACAAATGCAAACGGAGCAACAACAAAAAAACGTTTTAAATATTTGGATTCCCCCTCCCTTGCCTCACAGTGGTTTGGTCCACTGCCCACGCCCCTTTTACCTCACCACCACACATTCCGGTGGTAGAGAAGTGTACGGAGCCGACGCGTTAATAAGCTATATACAATACAACGTTTCCCATCACTTATCAGTTTATCCTCATATGTTTTAAAACTGGACTATTTTGACATATAAACATGAACATATTTCGTTTTCTGAGAACAGAAGCAGATAAACGATCAAGAAAACATTTTTATGCATTCATGCAGAGGTGAGGCAGAGCTGAAAGTAACAAATTACATTTACTCACCTTGCTGTAACTGAGTTTTTTGTGTACTTTTACTTTGAGTAGTTTTTAAAATCTGTACTTTACTTTTACTTAAGTATGTTTAAAGTATTGTTGGTTACTTCGCTACATGTTAAATCATATCCGTTACTGAGTAAAAATAAATAAAAAAGTAAGGTGATAAAGACGCGCCACGGTCGGATGATTGATTGATGGGCGGGGGAACGCGCAAAAAGAACCATGGAGAGGGACGAGACAGGCGCAGGCTAATGCAGACCCTCAATTCAATTCTTACGAAAGAAACCCCTGGCCATTGACGCAAAGCGATTGTTTCATTCAGGTAGGGTTCATGCTCTTGAGTACGGAGTTTGAGAATTGCCGACCGTGTTTAACCGCTAATTTGCACGATGCATTTTTAATACATGCGCATTATCTTCCGAGGTCTAGCAGCTTCGCGTCAAGTCAAACAACTTGAGAACGTCCTCGAGAATGCGCAGATCATTAGACATTGCAGAGAGAGAGAGAGCGCGAGAGAGATAGATTGAAAGACATCAGGTACACAGGTCTGGGAGCTAATAAACGTGTAAAGGATGTATAGTGTATAGCCATGGCACTCATCTCATTATATGTTCATTTATGTATATAGTTTAATAACAATGTATGTTACCAGCAATACATCAATTACAACCTTCATATAATGATTGTATTTACTAGCTGCTGACCTCATATTATTTTTGCTTCAAAAGTGCATAACTCACCTGTAAAAATCATTAAATAATTCCATAAATGTTTCTTAGTTATAAAAAGCTTTTTATTTTATTAACATTTGTTATTGCACTTTAATTGTAGAGATGTTTACAATTAAAAACATAGTTTGAGATGTATATATCCTTCCTTTGTGAACTATACTAGAAACCTCTCCCCGCTGTAAAAAAGTAACTCTTAAAATTAAAATGACTTTTTACTTGAGTAGATTTTTAGACCAGTAACTTTACTTTTACTTAAGTAAAATATTATTAAAGTAACTTTACTATTACTTAAGTAGAAAATTGTATTACTCTTTTCACCTCTGCATTCATATGTATTAAAATTAAATTTGCGTCCGTTCATAGAGAAAGAGAAACGTTTTCTATCTGTACCCATTTCCTTGCAAGTACAATTTTGCCTGTATTATTGGTGTCCCCTTCAAAAATTGTTCTTGAAAAATTTTATGTTTATTGTCCCCCCCAACATTTAGATGAGATTTTCGCCCCTGGCCACACCCTCTTTTCATTCACCATCAGCCGGGTCTTGACACCTCAGTTACATCGTGAGCACCACAAAAATACATTTTAAATTATAGTGAGGCATCCATGTCATTAAACGGAAATGTTATACTGCATGATACAAGAACAGTTCAAAACGCACGAGTTTGCAAACCATCCTGAGCCCAATACAGAGACCGTTGGCATTCACACCTATAAGTCAAATAACACGCAATATAAGGATTGCAATAAGATAAGCCTTCATGAGGTGAAATAGGTTATATAGACACGTGAAATGTTATTAATGAGAAATGTGAAAAGTGTACCTGCATAGACCAAGGCTGGTATTGTTCAGCACCACCCGTGAAACACAACAGCACCCTTCTATAAATCCAGTTTTAATGTAAAAATGATAAAATATATTCATGACCAAGGACACCCGGCCTGTTGTCAAATGTCATAATAAACGCACGGTTTCAACCTCAACACAAGGGCATATAGGCTAGGCTGAACCCTCGTTTGCACCACTAAGATTACATTCATCCCCTATACAGTGAACACTTGACGAATAGTGAGCACAGACCGGACAGCATCGCAACAAAGAGCCCCTACCTGTGTCTCCAGGTTTGACGCTCGGATTTCCGTCCAAATGCCTAGCATTGAGGTCTCACGCCACCGCCCTGCTGCTTCTGTTCTTCGTCAAAGAATGGTGACTGTCCGAAAGGAATAAATGAGCGGACGGAGGGGGGAGAAGAGCTTTCCGATGGATGGATGAGAAAGGAGAGGAGAGAAGAGGGGGAGAGGCGTTTAGTGGGCTGGAATAGACGAAACTCCTTTCTCACCGCTGACAGAGGGAGCTTTGAACTGAACACGCGCTGATTTCATCATCACCATGAGGCGCTGCTCTATTCCGTTTTACGTTCACATATATGAACAAAAACGCATTGCTTATTAAAATATAATACATTTATTTATTATATTATATTATTTATTATTTATAAGCCAGGATTTTTAACTGCAGGACCAGAAATATAAAAAAATCCACATTTAAAATAAATAACCTATGCTAATTAATAAAATGTATTGTAAATACTGTATAGTATATGATTTGTGTGTTAAACATTAAGGTTTGTGCTAAAGTTATTTTACCAATTCTGTACATTCTTAAACTTAAAGGTGCTTGGTTCTTTGCAGCGATATCATATTTCATGAGCCCCATTTACTTCCATAGGAAATAATTATACTATCAGTATAAGTGAATGGGGCTCGTGAACGGTTTGTTTACAAACAATACAATTATTTAACTTTTATTTACTTATACATACTTATACAAATGATTTAATGACATTAATGCACATTTATGCCTGAAATAGACACACTTAACAGTCTAACTACTGTATAAATATCTTCATTAATATTAATAAATCGGTTTATTACCAACATAGTTGTTCTTGCTATTAACATTTCGACCAGAAGGTGGCAGTCTATGTTGGGCCTTATGCTTTATATTCAGATTAATGTAGGGCCTGCGGTAAAATACGGTACGTTATTTTCAATCCTTGTCACTCGTAAGAAAAATCCCATGAAAAGATCATCTGTCATGGATTACAGATGTGACTGTTACAATCCATCCATAAGTGTGAGTTAGCCTACGCATAAAAGCTTATAGCCTGCTCTAAAATCCAGTCTGGAAACATCTATGATGATTTTTTACCTGTAATGTGGAGAATGAGAGGGACTGATTAAGTAGTGGTTAAAATATTTGGAGCGGGGAAGGAGGTGTGTCCCAAATGAAGATGGACAACCTTTGCAGTGCACCTTACTCACTGCAAGTATTAAAAGAAGAAGGGAAAAATCATCTGAACTAGCATGTATACACTGTCAAATGGTCATAAAAAGAAGGTCCATAGCTGTCACTGAGGCACTACCCTTTCAAAATGGACACCTTTGACCCCAAAAAGTGCATATTAGTACCACAAAGGTACATACGGGTACCAAATGTATACTGTATATGGTACAGTAGGTACTGCCCCAGGGACATTTTGGGACAATTTGACAATTTTTCTGACAGTATTGGAGTTCAAGTATAGCAATCAGTCGAATGAAATTGTGTCATTTAGTTTTTAAGTAATAAAAGATTTGAGTTATTCGTCAAGAATAAAGGAGAGGTTGAGGGAGAGGTTGCCATACTGTTGCATTGTTCGTATTATATACCAATTTTCCCTTTCATAATAATATACAGTACTAGATGTTTTGCTTTGTGCATAAGGGGTCAGCATTCTTGATATTACTGCATACAGTGTAATAGCTTATATGCAATGTGTTATCATTTTCTCCATACAAAGAGCTGCAGACATATTTCAAAACGATGCTATGTTTTAGTCAACAAGACACTGATTACGATGAAATAGCATTGGTTTTGGTATCTTACACACCCAACTCAGAAACTGGAAAAAACATATGAAGAAAAATGTACTGCCACTAAAACACTCTTTCATCAATAACTCTCTGAAAAAACATTATACATTTCCAATTATTTGCGGGAGATCATCTTTTGGCAGTGTGTAAACAATACAGGAATAACAAATTGCTCAACCCTGTGCAACAATGTAAACAATCCGTGTTAGGTTTTGCCCTGCGCACCGCTATACTATAAGAACATTTCTTCCCAAACTGTCACTGGGACAGTACCCTTTAAAAGGTCATATGTACCATGTTAAGGATACATTTGGTACCAATATTTACCTCTAAGGTATCCCTTTAGGTGTACTTTTGAAAGGGTACTTTCCCAGTGACAGCTAGCGACCATTGTGCTGACAGCGTATGATCACGTAATCATTTATAAAGGAGGGGAAAACTTTTGAAACATATTTCATTATGTTTATGAAACTATAAAACACTCAAAGCATGTTTAATATTTAAGCCCAAATCTGTGAGCCATCTGGGAACGACCACTTCCAACATAATGAAGTAATCTGGTCTCGATATTTTCTGTCAGTTCTTGAATCTCATCATGTTTGAATGCTCTCCTGTGTCATGGATGCAATTTCGAATCTACATTGAAGCATTTCTCTGTAATGAATTGAAGCAGTACTCGGTGAGTGTACCCCAGATGCCTGCGTGTTTCTGTCTCAAGTACTACCATTTTCCAAATGCCCACCCAGAGTAGTTAATATGTTCGCAATTTATCCAGGATGTGGGTTTGGGGGCTGTAGGGCATTGTATGCATTTCAGAGGTTCTCAAACAAAGGGTGTCTAGCTGTTCAAATGGCCACCATTAATGTCATTCAAACTTCACACTGAAAATAACTACACTAAACTAAAGGCTTTGGCAACAATAAAAAGCGACTCTCTGGGAAGTTGTTTTTGTAACTGGGCTGTAAAACCGCAGGCTATGTTCATTTTGCAGATTTCTGACTGCGTTTTATTAATCATTATAGTCAATTGATATACTTCTGAGGTGTGAAGTATTAAATATGAATCTTAATTGCATTTACATTTTAAAGGACACACCCAAAAAATATTTTTTTACACACAGTTAGTGGCAATATTAACATTCTACAGTATAATAAATGATCTATATGATATTTTGAGCTAAAACTTCACATACATACTCTGGGGACACCAAAGATTTATTTGACATTTAAAAAAAGCTTGAAATGTTCTTTTAAGCCATACCCCATGCTGTTAATGTCTCTGTTTTCTCATGTCTTGTACTCTTTGGAAGTCTAGTTCTGTGTTGTTCTGTTGTTTTCCCTCTTATTTATTATTTTGTTTGTTGCTATGGGCACTTATTGAAACCACACCCATTTCCCCTTTTGTTATTTATTAGTTCATTGGTTCCTGCTTTGTCACTGTTTTCTCTTGTGTAAATATAACCAATATCTGGTCTGGTCTCAGTTTGGTTTGTCAGTCGCTGAATGTACACTAACAATAGTGTAGTGTAACAATAACAATAGTGTAGACCAGACAACAATAAGGAGAACACACGGTATAAATAGAAAGAGGATGATAATGATAATGGATGGCAGGTGAGGATGATTGAAGACAATGAACAGATGAGGAGGAAATGAAGTCCGGTGGGAGATAAATGGGGAAGACAGGCAGGATGACAGACTGGGCCGTGACAACTAGTCTACAAGATTTTTTGAAGAAAGTGTAAGATGTATATTGATTTATGTGATTGATTGATTTGTGTTATTATTGGTGTAGGCTAAAGTAATAAATTGTATTTTTTAGGGTAGTGCTTAAAGCACTGAAACATCAAGGTAGTAAATGCATAAATGCCCGTTATATATTTCCTAAATCACACAAAAAAATATTTTCTTGTAGAATCATATATACAAAAATATTTTCTATAAACCTCAAATTTTTAAGGACATAATATTATTTGGTTAAACATATCTTTGGTTTTTATATTTCATATTCATATTTTAATATTCAATTTCTATGAATGGTTTAATTACATATTTGAATATGCAAAAGTGAAATGCTGCAAATACTGTTTGAAAAACAAATGGGCTAAAAGTATTTTATGGTGATGGCAGAATTATTGCAGCTTGAATTGCATTTAGAGCTTTAATTACCAACTGCCAAGAAAAATGAGAGATTGTGATAACAATTTGTGTCATTTTGCCCAAAGTAAGTTTAATTCATTACTCCTCTGCAGCTAATGATAATAATAATAATAATATGTCATGCTCATACAGTCTAAAAGTTTTATCTGTCTGAAAAAGAAAAATAATTACAATACAGAGCATGTTACTTAGGGCTCTATCCTATTCTTATAATGTGATGTAGATATTTATAAGGGCTTTAAATTCAACTATAGGTTTAGTCAGATTTTAAATGCAGCACACTGCAGTCTTCAATCTGAATATTTGTTTTTTTTTTAAGAAATCTCAAGGCATTTTGTGAATTTTTTTAAATCACAAAACGTCACTCAGGGTGTGCACCTAATTTAAAAAAAATAAAATACTGTAGTTTTATATTTGGTAAAATAATAAGGTAAAAATAATTTAACTTTAAGCAAACGTCATGGATACACCGTGAGAACAGTCTTTTATTTTATTTTTAATTTTCATTATTATTATTTTATTGCAAGAACATACAGAACATACATACAGAAAAGTAGACATACAGTATCCACATATACAATAAACACAAGAGACAATGTACAGAAAAAAAAACAATAAAAGTAGAGGAAAAAACAAAGGGGCTACCTGAACAGTATGAGATGAAGAGGTCAGATGTAGAACAAATCCTAACTGTCCTTATAGCTTTCTTATTAGTAGAGGCTGATATTACATTCAAGTCATTTTCCAGTTCTTTTAGGAAGACATTTGAGGATGTAAAATTTACTTAGAAAAATAATTAAATTAATAATAAAGCAATTTTTTTCTTTTTTGGGGTCTGTGTCATAAAACCCAAATATAACGTTTCTCAAACATACTGCAAATCCTGGCAAAACGTTACACTTACCAAACACATCAATATTGTTCCAGAACTTTTGGATGTAGTGGCATGACCAAAATAAATGTACAACAGTTTTAGCACAAATCAAACAAAAAGAGCATGTAATCTCAATGTCAGTTTTAAATCTTTGTATAAACCTCTTTACAGGGCAAAATATGTGTAAAAACTTGAAGGAAATTTCATTTTTTTGTTGTAAAGACCATTGTTGTCCAATTAAGGTTAACAAATATAAAATTTTTCAAAAAACAAATCGCAGATGGAACAGAAATCAGGTTCTTAAGAAATAAGGATCTTATCCTATAATTTGACCAACAGGAGTATGAGTAGCCTACAGTCTTTTAACACAACGCACACGTGCGCGAGTGCGCGTCACCAGTGGGTGGTGTCAGCACGCGCTATAAATATACATTTGTTCTGGTCTTAGGTTGGGAAAATGTAACACCATAGCTATTTCGCTGAGATGGAGGTGAAGATAGAGCTGAGAAGTGCCTTCTTGTCTGAAATGGAAATATATTTTTCTTTTTTAAACTAAAAAAATCGTAACTTTTTTCAGGAAATAACTGGATTTTGGATCAACAAAGACCATGGCAAGAAGGATTTTCGATGCTATTTTGTTAATTGTGAGTTTGCTAAACATTTTAACTCACGGTAAGCGTTCTCACAAATTGTCATCACTGTAATTTAGCAATGATAATTTTTAAAATAAAAAAATTAAATACTGTTTTTATCTTTAAATACTTTTTGGCTCTTTATATTTTATTATTTTTACCACTCTTGGCTGCCTAAGCATCACATTAAAATAAAACACAATATACAAATTGTCCCTGACATCTATGAAAAATAAACTTGATAATGCAATATATCTTTTTTAAATGTATCAATAAACTTCTCTTATTGCAGTGTAATATTTAACTTTATTTTCCTTCTTTTTGCAAATGATTATTGTTGTAATGAAAGGTGCACCACTGAGCGAAGGCCAGGAAGCTGCAGACTTCAATTCACAATCTTTATTTCAACAATCCCAAGCATCAAACTCTCGCTTAAGAGCCAAACGCTGCACCTGCTACTCTTTTAAAGACACTGAGTGTGTGTATTACTGCCACATGGGGATTATCTGGATCAACACACCACAGTGAGTACAGTTATAATGATTTCAATACTGATAAAATCACATATCCTGCTAAAAAAAAAAAAAAAACAATAGAAACCATCACAGAAATTCAGTTGGATTTAATGGGAATTTTATTGGTTGTAAATAATGGACCCTATAATGGTCTCTGTGGGTCTCTCCACTATGTGTTGTGTTCTAATGGTGGGGCCATTAAATCCTACTGGAATGTGTCCCAAAACACACTACTAAGAATTTTGTAATTGTTTTAATGGTTAATGCTAATGGTTCCTAATGGTATTTTAATGGAAACCAAAAAATATCTGTGATGGTTTCTATTGGTTTTCAGCAGGATATTTCAGTAGGGCGGATTACCAGCCTATTTGAGATGTCTTAACTTAAAATAACATATCTTAAAATATATCAGTGTCATTGTTTTGTCTCAAGATTTAAACCAGTAATGTTTTTTGTAAGGCATGTTTGCAAAAAATGACTTAAATTCCTAAAAAAAAACAACAACTAAGGCCTAGCCCTGGCTTAATCTAAACCCTGTCCATAAGGTCACACAATGTTTTAAGAATTTGAGACTGATGCTTATAAAGATAAGGTACAAAAGCAGCATTAGCCAACCACATGTTGGATTTATCCTCAGTTACTTTTCTAAATCGTTATTTTGTCTGCTAAAGTAAAACTAGAATGTTGGTGGCTATTATGTCTGTTTCTATTTCTTTAGCCCCTTTGATAGAGCATTGCATTAACACTGCAAAAGGTCATGGGCTTGATTCCCAGTGAACACACATACTGAGAAGATGCAGTTTTAATGCAATGTAAGTCGTTTTTGATAAAAACTTTGCATAAATGTTCTGCATGTATGTACATTACATTTTATATATTCATTAATTGTAACTGAAGCAGTGTGTGTAAAGCATAATATTAAATGTGCCAAGTGAGCAATGAGAAAACAACTCAGAGAAGATGTAAGCATGAAAGGCAAAGTACCTTCATTTGTTTTGGATTATACCAACATCTGCTTTGCGTAAATCACAAACTGCTATTACTGCTACCCCAAAGAGTGTCGCTCTTATGGAGTAAAGGCCCTTTTAATGAAAAGGCAATAACATCTTTGCTCAGTTTGTTTAAGTTTGTGCATTTTTTAAATCATATAGATGGACGAATAAAAGTAAACTTAAAGTAAAAAATTCTGTGTCTGAGACAAAGGCAAGTTTACTAATAAGGCTGGAAAAAAATAACAGAAATACAGTGCCATTTATTTAAAGATCACATAACACACGTTGTTTCTGCTTATCTCATCTTAATCTTGAGTACTGAAAAGTACTACGTCCTTCATTTTTCCAAAGAGTCTCTAGTTTTATCAGATTTATAAAAGACAGCTTTCTGAATAAACACCAGTAGCGAGTCACAAGCAAGCAACAGACACAAAACATTATCCTACCATCTCTGGATAACTTATGATTCACAATATGTTTGTGTTGTTTACATTATTTATGATGGCCAAAACAAAACACAGACATTTGATGCAGTTTTACTGATCGCCTGCGATTCATGACCCGGTTGGGACCGCCCAATTTCAACGAAATCAAGCGCTAACACACTTGCACTTCTTCGCTGCATCCCCGGATAAACAGACTATATCCATTGTTTCCATAATGCTGGATTCTTTGGGAAGCTGAACAAGCTTATATTTTCCTCACGAACAACAACGCACTTTTTTGGTGATATTGATTTCGTGTCAGCTCTTGGTTGGTGTGTTCGTGTGCTATTCCTATTAAATTGCCCATATAAGGACTTCCACTGTACTTCCTGCACTGAAATTATTCATAAAAGAAATAAAGCAAGATTGTTACATATGTACGAACCCTGGTTAAGTGCATTCAGCACAGAAATACTCCATCATACATCCAACTGTTTATTTGACACTTTGTTTATGTTTAGCATGAGGAATCCAACTCTTAAAAAGTGATACCTTACAAAACAACAAATGGTTCTTCTAGGAATATTTGACTGAACGGTGCTTTGATTAACCAAAAATGGTTCTTTTATGGCATCGGTGTGACCTTTAATTTTTAATCATGTAGCATGATCAGTCACAGTTTGTTTTGTTTTATGTGCCGTTTTGGGGCAAAGCTATCAGAGACAATATTTTACCATGATTATACCACAATACTATACAGCCAGTTTTGTATTACTTACCACAAATATGTTTTGATGGGATGTGTGTTTCCTTGGTGACGGTCACTGTCCATGGTGCTGATTCTGTGATGACTGGATGTGAAAATCAGGAAGCAAATGCAGGACTGAATGAAACACAGTTTATTATATAAATGACACAGATGATACGGATGAAATGGTTGGACAGACAAAGGCTGCGGTGACGAATCCTGGTGCTCGTGGGTGAAGTCAGGTGAACGGATGAAACCGGATACACAAACAGGCAGACCTTCACGCGAAGACGAGACCACAGGAACACACGAACACGAGAACACAGGCAAGACATGTAGCGTAATCATCTGGCAGTGAGAGAAGAGAATGAGTGAGTATATATGCCGTCTGGGTAACCACCACCAGCTGGAGTAAAGCAATCATGCACACCTGCACTCACTCAGATCGTTAGTGATCAGACACGCACATGCACACTTCAGTCATTCAAACAAACACAACACAGAAAGTCACGATGGACTTATCCTACCGTGACAGTACCCCCTCCCCCAAGGACGTCACCTGACGTTCTCGGGCTCCTAGACCTGTGATGGAAATCATCAATAAGGGAGTGATCCAATATGTCCCGGGCAGGCCCCCACATGGAAAGAACCTATATGTGGATATATGTGCATATATGAAACCTATATGCAGCTTATATGCACATATATGCTGCATATATACAGCATATATGCGCATATATGAAACATATATGCAGCTAATATGCACATATATGCAGCACATATACAGCATATATGCACATATATAATAATATATATGCACATATATGTAACCTATATGCAGCTAATATGCACATATATGCTGCACATATACAGAATATATGCCCATATATGATAATATATATGCTGCATATATGCAAAATTGAGGTGCATATATGTGCATATACAGGCCATAAATTATGTGAATTATTAAATAAAGTTATGATGTCTGCACATTTAAAACATTTACAAGATCTGTCTAGGACATGTATAACAAAATGGTTTAATTTAATATCTACTGTTCAATGGTATTTAACAGCAACAGTAGCGCAGATGGTAGAGCGAGTTGTCTAATGATTGGAAGGTTGGGTGTTTGAATCCCAGCAGTGACGCTGCTGTTTTGGATTATTAGCAGTGGGATTGCATTTTTTTTTTTTGATCAGAAGGTTGGAGGTTTGAATCCTGGCTCCTGCAGGTGCAGACTGTCATTGGTTGGACCTTTATTTATGTTTAATTTATTAGCAGCTACAGATTTTAATAATTTTACCAATATATAGGTTAACATATATGTACATATATGTACATATAATATAGGAAAACGGCCAATTTTATATATGTCACATATATGTAAAACTTATATCAAAACCTATATTGAAACATATATGTTTATATATGTTTTTTCCATGGAACCCAACTTCTCTCCTCCGGACCGTAACCTTCCCAATCCACCAAGTACTGAAATCCGCGTCCCCTCCGTCTAGCGTCCAGAATACGGTTAATCGAATAAGTTGGTTCCCCATCTACGATACGAGGCGGGGGGGGGAACCGGAACAGGCGGATTAAGACGAGATTTAAACACGGGTTTAATTTTGGAAATGTGGAAAACCGGATGAATTCGTGTGTACACAGGAGGGAGGTTAAGGCGGACTATTACTGGGTTAATGATCTTAGCAACAGAGAACGGGCCGATAAATTTGGGAGTCAACTTATTCGAGACGGAACGCATCGGAATATTCTGAGTAGAAAGCCACACTTTTTGACCCACGACGTAAACGGGAGGCTTCGACCGGTGGCGATCAGCCTTAGCCTTGGTGCGCAGTCTCGCTTGGAGTAAAGCTTCACGTGCTCTACTCCAAGTGCGACGGCACCTCTGGACGAAAGCGTGTGCGGAGGGAACCGCGACCTCGGATTCCAGACTGGGAAATAAAGGTGGTTGGTACCCTAAGCTACACTTAAACGGAGATAGGCCCGTAGCTGACACTGGTAAATAATTGTGCGTGTACTCCACCATAGAGAGTTGTTGGCTCCAGGAGGAAGGATTCTTGGAAGCCAAACATCGCAACACTCTCTCCACATCCTGATTGGCTCGTTCGGTTTGACCATTGGTTTGAGGATGAAACCCCGAAGACAGACTAACCGTAGCCCCTAGCAACCTGCAGAACTCTCGCCAAAATTTAGATATAAATTGAGGACCTCTATCGGAGACCACGTCTGTCAGGAGGCCATGTAACCGGAATACGTGGTCTACGATAACGACCGCTGTCTCCTTGGCAGAAGGCAATTTGGGCAAGGGAATAAAATGAGCCGCCTTCGAGAATCGGTCCACTACGGTTAAAATCACCGTATTGCCCTGGGAGGGTGGGAGGGTGGTAATAAAATCGAGCGAGATATGGGACCAGGGTCTCGAAGGGACAGGCAGCGGTCTAAGTAATCCGTCAGGAGGACGATTAGATGACTTACCAACAGCACAAACCGAACAAGCCAACACAAAGTCGTGTGTGTCACGAGCCATTCCTGGCCACCAAAATCGTTGCTTAACCAAAAATTTGGTTCGACTGACCCCTGGATGGCAAGCTATACTGGAATTATGGCTCCATTTAAGTACCTCTGATCTCAGTCCCTCTGGCACAAATAATCGGTTCGGTGGGCAACGGGCCGGGGGCGTTACCCCTTCTAAGGCTTTAGTTACCTTCGATTCGATCTCCCATGAGAGCGCGGAGATGAATAGAGTCTCCGGTAAAATGGGCTCGGGAGAGGGAACACGATCGGGACGCTCAAAAATGCGGGACAAAGCATCAGGTTTGGTGTTTTTAGAACCTGGACGGTAGGACAATGTGAACTCGAAACGACCAAAAAATAAAGCCCACCGAGCCTGCCTAGAGTTCAAACGTTTAGCAGATTTAATGTATTCTAGGTTCTTGTGATCAGTGTAGACTATGAAGGGCACACCCGACCCTTCAAGCCAATGACGCCATTCTTCCAGTGCTAGTTTAACAGCCAACAACTCCCGATTACCAATGTCAAAATTACGTTCAGCAGGCGATAAGCGATGGGAGTAAAACGCGCAGGGATGCACCTTCCCGTCTGAGGATGTGCGTTGAGATAACACGGCTCCTACCCCCACATCTGACGCATCGACCTCCACTATGAACTGGCGTTTACGATCAGGGGCCACGAGAATCGGGGCTGAAAGAAGCAGCCTTTCAGTTTGGCAAATGCAGTCTGGGCTGCATCCGACCACCTGAACGCCGTACTAGGGGAGGTCAAGGCGGTCAGAGGCGCGGCTAGTTGGCTGAAATTGCGAATAAAACGCCGGTAAAAATTGGCGAACCCCAGAAATCTCTGCAGGGCCTTGCGAGACTCTGGGGATGGCCAATCCACCACAGCCTTAACTTTCTCCGGATCCATACGGACACCCTCAGTCGAAATGATGTGCCCTAGGAAGGAAACAGACTGTGCATGAAATTCGCATTTCTCCGCCTTGACAAAAAGCCCATTCTCTAGCAACCTAAGAAGCACTCGTCGTACGTGTTGCACATGTTCCTGGAGAGACGTAGAAAAAATCAGTATGTCGTCCAGGTAGACATACAGAAACTGATCGACCATGTCTCGCAACACGTCATTAACGAGTGCTTGGAAAACTGCTGGCGACTTGGATAATCCGAAAGGCATCACGCAGTACTCAAAATGGCCATGAGGGGTGTTAAAAGCAGTTTTCCATTCATCCCCCTCCCTTATGCGGACCAAATTGTAAGCATTACGTAAATCCAGTTTTGTGAAGACGGCTGCTCCTTGCAACCTCTCGAAGGCCGAAGACATTAACGGCAAAGGATAAGTATTCTTTACCGTAATGTTATTCAACCCTCGGTAATCAATACAAGGACGCAAGGACCCATCCTTCTTACCAACAAAAAAGAACCCCGCCCCCGCTGGAGATGAAGAAGGGCGAATGAACCCGGTTGCCAGAGAATCAGAAATGTATTTCTCCATGGCCTCCATCTCAGGAACAGAAAGAGAGTAAAGTTTGCCTTTAGGTGGAGACGTACCTGGCAGTAAATCTATGGCACAGTCATAGGGACGATGTGGAGGTAGAGAAGCGGCCCGGGACTTACTGAACACTCCCTTCAGGTCATGGTACTCAGCGGGCACGTTAGTTAAGTCCATCGTCTCCTCCTGAAACACAGACGCAGAGACAGGTACACAAGCAGAGACAAGACAAGACTTATGACAAGCTTCACTCCAACCGGTGATAGTACCCAGCTTCCAGTTGACAGACGGGTTGTGTTTAACTCTTTCACCGCCAGCGTTTTTAAAAAAAGTTGCCAGCCAGCGCCAGCGTTTTTCATGTTTTCACCAAAGTTTAATGCCTTCCAGAAAATGTTCTTCTTTAAATAAATAAACATACAATACACCAAATGAAAGAACAGACCCTCTGCTTTCAAACAAAAAAAACGTTTCATCCTACCTTTAGTGGTTCTTTTGCAATCAGCTTTTGAATATGGGTAGGTTTTTGCAAAAACACCATATTTTGAGCAAAAAGCAAAAATAATTCCATTTTTGTGACGGACTTTTCATAGAGATTCCATTCAGAGCAATCTTTAAAACAGACACGGACATGCAGCAGCTTGCCATAGGGCAATACTTCCGGTTTTAAAAAGTTGCGGAAGGGCGCCACCTGGTGGATAATAGCGGTATTGCGGAAAGACGAAAAATCTCGTCATTGGCGGGGAAGCGTTTTCTCTTAATTGACGAGATATCTCGTCAATGGCGGGGAAAGAGTTAAGCAGCCAGGGATGTCCAAGTACAATGGGAGCCAGAGGGGAAACCGTAACAAAAAACTGCAAAGTCTCAGAGTGGTTGCCAGAAATACAGATGGTAACGGGGTCTGTGACGTGGGTGATGACATTTAACTCACTTCCATTGAGTGCGAAGGGTGATATGGGTTTGGAAAGAGAAGACAACGGAACTTGAAGCTTACGTGCAAAATGATGATCGATTAAATTCCCCTCGGCTCCCGAGTCCAGTAGTGCGTCACAGGTGAGATGTGTATTGCGCCACCGCAGCTTCGCCGGGAGGAGGGTAGATGTTAGAGGGGTCTTTGCCGAAGAGATTCCGCCCGAAAGTAACCCCAGATTTACTCCTGGGCGCTGCCTTTTACCGGACACCGATGGAGTAGGTGTCCGGCCTCCCCACAGTACAGGCAAAGCCCCAGTGATCGACGGCGAATCCTCTCCTCCCGTGAAAGCCGAGCTCGACCCACCTGCATGGGCTCCGGATCGGACAGGGAGGAACCGGCCGCAGTCTCCCTCGACGAGGGCGTTCTTTCCAGAACAGCGTGGGACAACACTTCATCGTCGTAAGCAGGAATCGTTCTCAATCGAATGTCCGCTCGGATGGCAGCATCAATAAGTCCATTTAGGGAGGATGGGACCTCCCCAGGTTGCAACTCTCGTTGTATGCGGCCGGTTAACCCATGCAGGAAAATATCCCACTGCGCCTCCTCATTCCAGTGCGTGTCCGCCGCTAGCGTGCGAAAGTCAATGGCGTAATCCGACACCGACCGTGTACCCTGACGCAGATCAGCCAGCTTCCTAGCGGCGTCTCTTCCAACTGCAGATCGATCGAACACCTTTCTCATCATGGAAGAGAGCGCCTCAAAATTCTGGGTACACGGGTCGTGGTTCTCCCACACCGCTGTTCCCCAACGCGCCGCCTTTCCCGTCAGCAGGGATAATACAAATCCCACTTTACTCTCCTCCGTAGTGTAGGTCTGGGGCTGAAGGAAAAAATGAAGAGAGCATTGAGATAGAAATGGTCTACAACATTCTGGATCACCTGCGTATTTCTCTGGCGTGGATAATTTGGGTTCCTGACGGGACGCGCTCGTGGGTGGTGTAGGAGGAACAGACGGTGTGGGTGGCGCAGTGGGGAGCGTCAGCTGTTGGATCGCCTGGGTGAGCTCGGACACCTTGTCTGTCATATCCTTCATTCCCCGGCTCAGTTCCTCAATCCGGCTATCCTGGGTGGTGAAGCAATGTATGGCGGCGGAGATAAATTCCTCAAACCGAGCCGGGGAACCCTTTCCTGCTGCTTCCATGGTGGCCAGATGATTCTGTGATGACTGGATGTGAAAATCAGGAAGCAAATGCAGGACTGAATGAAACACAGTTTATTATATAAATGACACAGATGATACGGATGAAATGGTTGGACAGACAAAGGCTGCGGTGACGAATCCTGGTGCTCGTGGGTGAAGTCAGGTGAACGGATGAAACCGGATACACAAACAGGCAGACCTTCACGCGAAGACGAGACCACAGGAACACACGAACACGAGAACACAGGCAAGACATGTAGCGTAATCATCTGGCAGTGAGAGAAGAGAATGAGTGAGTATATATGCCGTCTGGGTAACCACCGCCAGCTGGAGTAAAGCAATCATGCACACCTGCACTCACTCAGATCGTTAGTGATCAGACACGCACATGCACACTTCAGTCATCCAAACAAACACAACACAGAAAGTCACGATGGACTTTTCCTACCGTGACAGATTCATAGAGGCAGCGTATTAAACACAAAATTAAAATGGCTGGAGATAAGATTATCTATTGGACACCGAATTATATTTTCTTCAGAATAAATTTGGTTTCAATACATTATTGTCAGGTTCCACAGCTGCTTGCCATTTGCATTTTTGGGTAGCTTTGCATTTTTTTATAAAATAACTATAATGACCTTTTGACTTCACAATGCTCTTGCCACTTTTACTAAAGTTCAAGTTGTTCAGATGTATTTCACAACATCAATATTAATACGTGAGCCCTCTGCTCTGGGTGCTGGTTTTACGATGAAACCTGATGGTCAACATCAGACCAGATGCCTCTGATCTTAGCTGTAAGACATTTATAAGGTACCAAACCGGGTGGCAGAAGATCAGAGAGCTTCATATAAATTCCATTAAATGTCTTCCAGATGAGACTGCGAAAAAAGATTTTTGGATCACATACCAACCCATCTCCATCACCAGAGGCAAACTATTAGGTTCACTTGTAAACTGACATTGATACAATTTCTTAAAAGTATAGATTTGTATGAGTATGCCATACATACCCGTTTGCCACTGAACCTGCATTAACGACGACAGTGGGGCCTCCAGCCTTAGTCAAACGGGTTGGCACGTATGGTCGGGTTGCGATTTTGGCGCTATCGTAAGTCTTATGAATAGTATGCCATACAGACCCGTTTGCCACTGAACCTGTATTAACGACGACAGTGGGGCCTCCAGCCTTAGTCAAACGGGTTGGTATGTATGGTCGGGTTGCGTTTTTCGCGCTTTCGTGTGTCTTGTGAATAGTATGCCATACAGACCCGTTTGCCACTGAACCTGCATTAACGACGACAGTGGGGCCTCTCAGCCTTAGTCAAACGGGTTGGCACGTATGGTCGGGTTGCGATTTTGGCGCTATCGTAAGTCTTATGAATAGTATGCCATACAGACCCGTTTGCCACTGAACCTGCATTAACGACGACAGTGGGGCTTCCGGCCTTAGTCAAACGGGTTAACACGTATGGTCGGGTTGCGATGTTTTTGGCGTTTTCTCCTGGTCCTGTAAATGGTATACAATATAGACCCGTTTGCCACTGAACCTGTATTAACGAAGACAGTGGGGCTTTAGGCCTAGTCAAACGGGTCGTCAGGTTTAATTTTCTCTTAAAGATTGGAAGGTGACCCTTATTTACCATATATACCCTCGCATTGGGCCCCCAATTTGCTAAATCCTCAACTGTGGATAACATAATTATGCCGCAATATTTAGTCTGTCTGGAACTAAGCTGAGTTAAACCACATCACTGTGTGACACTTCAATACATATGAACGGCCGCTACGCTAATACGATTTTGTTTTTCTCTCCCTGTCTCGTCCTCGACCTGAGGATGAGACAAACAGACCCAGTCCCGGTAGATGTGAAAGTCGGCACACCTCTGATCTACTGGCTGTCCTTCAACTTTATGCCCAGCTGATACCTGACCAACGATCACCGGCAGAACCGCTTAATCTCCGCTAAATCTCCATTTCCGTTCTCCCAAGGGTTTTTCCCTCCTAGGACTTATTTTTCCTCGGATAAAAGCACGGGGTTTTTTTTTCTCCTAGGGGGTTTTTCACCCCGAGGAGGCAGCCTTTTTGGGCTTTACCTAGCTTCCTCTTCTATACGCTGCTTTAGTAATACGTGCAATTATAATATTGAGTCATAGCCGCAGCAAATTTAACTGCTCATGCTTTCATGTATTTTGTTGTGCTATCTGTCGTTTTCTGTGCTTTTCACTGCTTCTATTTATGTAAAGCTGCTTTGAAACAATTGACTTTTGTGAAAAGCGCTATATAAATAAAATTGAATTGAATTGAATTGAATTGCTCTTTCTTGGTATTAGATGTATTTACACTTATACAGTAAATCAATATGCACACAATATGCACAGGGACGAGCTCAAACAATATTACATGTGATGTATAAGTCCTTACATAATAAACCGTATTGTTTTTATTACCTTAGAATAATCCGTTTTTATCTACATACACCGCGGGTTCCCCTACATGGTAGTCACCATTTCGCACCGTCATGTTTGTACAGTAGCCCTAAACGGACAAACTCTTCTGTAAAGCATGTTTTGTTACTATGTTTTCATAAACAATATGTTTGTCCTGTGGTGGCTACTGTAGCTTCGATATGCATTTTGAAAAGGAGGGTTGAGCTGTGAACTGAGCTCTTGGTTGCAATTCACAATCTCACAGATTAAAGTCCCACATTGCACCTTTAAATCACAGCACCACAATCTAAAAACAAACAGTGCTAAGGGCACTAAAAGGCTTTGGTTGATTCTGACACAGCGGTTCTATGGTTCAAGTCGTACCTGTCAGGTAGGTCATTCAGGGTATCCTGGAGAGGTGACGTCTTTGAACCCCAACGTCTCGATACCGGGGTGCCTCAAGGCTCCGTGCTTGGACCACTGCTCTTTTCGATATACATGACATCCCTGGGTTCTGTCATTCGAAAACATGGCTTGTCCTACCACTGCTATGCGGATGACACTCAACTTGTCATTCCACTCTTTGTCTCATTGTCATGACCCCACGGTTTCTGCCTGCATCTCCGAATGCCTGAGGGACATCTCACTCTGGATGAAGGATCTCTTGCGAAGACAGAACTGCTTGTCATATCAGCTGAACCAAAGATTCATCACAACATTTCCATTTAGCTAGGTTCCCCAACCATCACGCCTTCCAGGACAACCAGAAACCTGGGAGTGGTCATTGATGATCAGCTTCTTCACAGAGCATGTTGGCGGCACCGCCCCCCTTTTGTAGATTCCTTCTCTACAATATTAGGAAAATTAGACCTTTCCTAAATAAGCATGCTACGCAGGTCCTAATCCAAGCTCTTGTCCTGTCTAGGCTGGACTACTGCAATGCGCTACTGGCTGGACTTCCAGCCTACACAACCAAACTCCTACAGATGATTCAGAATGCAGCGGCAAGAGTGGTCTTCAATGAGCCAAAGAGGGTGCAAGACACTCCTCTCTTTGTCAAGTTACACTGGCTTCCTAAAGCAGCTCGCATCGAATTTAAAGCTCTGCTCCTGGCCTTTAAAACCACCACTGGGTCAGCACCCCCTCAAATGTATAGCAGAAGATTTTCTTTTTCCGGGTGGATCATCTAGACTATTGGTCATACCAGTTGTCAATCATTCTGATGATATGTTGACGTAAGGCCGTTGTATGTGCTCGTCCCTAGGTCCCCTTTCTGCACATCCGCACTTTCAGGTGTATATGTGTGTTGTGCTACGGTTTCAGCCATTCATTAAAGCCTGCGTTCTCACTGTGTTTTTTAAATGTCTGAGGGTCGCAAGAGAAAAAGTGTCTACGAATTGTATGACAAGAAGAGAAAGGCCTCTGAAGAAAGAAACAAGACCAGAGTGTTTTTGGGAGACTATTTAACATGCTGGCGTACGCTAAAAGCACAGGTTGGGCTTCCCATGCAAAGTTTCTACTCGACAGGTAAAGTTTGTCTGCCGTTCGCGATATGAACTGCTGACTCTGCAGTCTGCAGCTGTCTTCAAGACTCGCCTAAAAACCCATCTCTTCCGCCAACACCTCACTTCATAATATAGGACTTATTATCTTTCTCTTTTCCTTTTTTCTTGATCTCTATCTGTACATTCTTACAAAAAATACTGTATTCTGTTTGTAAGTCGCTTTGGACAAAAGCTTCTGCTTAATGACTAAAAGTGTGTAAATGTAAAAGTGGTTCACTGGCTCGTAATCATAGGGGAACCATTTTAAGTGCCATATAGCACCTATGTAGTACCTGTGTAGCACCTGTGTAGAACCATATCTGGTGCTATAGTGGTGCTATATCACCCCCTATGGTTCTTCATAGGTGCTATATTGGTGCTTTATAGCACTAACACTGATTACAAGCTTTTAGTGCTATTTAGCAGCAATTTTTTTAGAGTGCATTCATGTTTTTGCTGAAATTATGCCATATTGCTTTCTGTGTTTGGCGATAAATAAAATATTGGTACACTAATGTAATAACAGATTGCCATCTTTGACTGTACAGTGTTTATCAGCGTCTTCTGCCAGCGTAGATGAGTTTGGCCCAGCGTGCACCATATGATGTCTGATTTAAATTTTAGTAATCCCTTTAGGGCAATTATGGTTGTTTAGAGTTTTGTTATTTTCTTTTTCTCTCTGCCAGGGCATCACATGAAGTCTTAAAAACTGTACCACATTTCTTAAATCTAGGTCTAACTGGGCATAAAATTAGTTTGTTTTACAATTGATTGGAGAAACTAAGAGGAGGAAACGGACCAGAAAAGTTTTATTAGCAAACTTAAAGGTGCTTTACGATGCCATGCACTTTGAAACACAAACGGTGCTAAATAGCACTAAAAGTGGTTCATTGACCCGTAATCATAGGGAACCATTTAAGTGCCATATAGTACCTGTGTAGAACCATATTTTGCTACTGTATATAGAACCATATTTGATGCTATAGTGGTGCTATATCACCCATGGATGTTTCTTCATAGCTGCTTTATAGGTGCTATATTGCACAAAAAATGGCTTTTAGTGCTATTTAATGCATTTTTGGCTGAATGGATCCACTAAGAACCTTTAACATCCGAAGAACCTTTCTGTTTCACAGAAGTTTTTATATAAATGATTATAAAGAGGTATGAAAGAATGGTTTTTAAAGAACCTTTTACTGAAAGGTTCTTTAAAGAACCAAAATTGTTCTTAATATGGCTTTGCTATGAAGAACCTTTCAGGCACCTTTAAAAGAGTATCTGAAAGAATCTGCCCTTACTAACCAGAATCTTGCATTTTATGAAAAGCAGTGCCCAGAAAAACTTCCCCATATGGTTCTCATTTTTGCATTCATTGTTTGTTTTTGTCTTTTATAAAATGTACAAATTGCCTAAGTTTAATCCTCATCAAATCCACATTAATTTGAATTTGGTTTGGCTGCTTAAAGTTTTCAGTAAAACCTTGAATATAATTTTTGCATTTTGAATTGAAGCTTTTGCATTATTTAAAAAATGTTGGACATTCTAATATGAGACTATACTTGCTTTAAATCAGCATTGGAGGCCTCACCATCTTCATGTTTTATGTATGTCTTGCCCTTCTGTCTCTAGGCATCCAGTTCCTTATGGCATGTCAAGTTACCACAGCCCTCAGCGATTGAAGCGCTCCAGTGGGACAACCGGCTTGGTGATTCATCAATACAAAGTGCCAAGACTTCTTTGATGCAAAGCACATGGATCACAGAAAACACATAACAGTGTACACAAGAAGAGGAAGATTCCTTCACATCATCTTCACACCTTAAGAATTGGAGATCAAGACTAATGATCAACACAGGTTTAGGATTTGGAATAAAACCACTCGACATTCCTCATCATGTTCTGTTTTCTGAAACAGCCGAAACTCATCTGGTCCACGGTATGAAGTGAATTCTTTAGAAATTTTTTGCAGGTCAGAAGCATCTGTCTGTCTGTGTGTGACCAGCCTCGGGTTATAAGGGCTATGGACCTACAGCTGTTTCACTGTCTGCAAGTATACATTTGATCTCCTTGATTCTGAGAAGTTTATAAAATACGCTATGCATTGATCTTCCCTTTTGTGGGCAGATCTTCAAAGCGGGATTACTGGACAAAGATGGAGATTAAGTAGCTCTTGAATTTGTGCTTGTACTGAGGCTTTCCACTTTATCTGATTTCAGATGTCAAAAAATTTTACATTAAGAATACATTTTCATTATAAAAGAACTCCTTAAGTGTTCTAGAGGAAATTGCTACTATAGATTTTCTGTTGCTAACCTTTACATTTTTACACACTCAACAAAAATGTTTACCCATTCCAAGTTAAGACCTTTTATACTCTTTAGATGGCAAAAACTGTAATGTTATTGTTCTCGATCAGTATGATATATTAAAGAGCACCTATTTCACTGCTAAAAAACAATGTTGTTTTGTGTATTTGGTATAATACAATGTGTTTGCGTGGTTTATGGTTAAAAAAACACATTATTTTCCACATACCGTACATTTTTGTAGCTCCAGATTTCAGTCTCTTGCTAAAATGCATAGATTTGAAAAGCTCTGTGTCCCTGATTGGCCAGCTAATCTGTACGTTGTGATTGGCCTGAAGACCTCTGAAATGTGACACTTCTTACCATGTTTGAAAGATTTGGTTGCTAACAGGAGTTAACTTACAGGCTGTGAGTCCCAGCGGGAGGAATTATGATAATGTCGGTCTTGACTACATCACCAATCACAGGAAGTAATCTGTTGCCTACAATCTGTGTGTTTGTTGTAGTCCAAGAAAAGAGATACATGTTGGAAACAATAACTCGCGCCATTGTTTACTTTAGGGTTTGTACCTTTTGCATATCGTTAACATGTACTAATACACACACACCAAAGAAAATGTAGAATCGTGAATCGGATAATCTGTGCTCTTTAAAGAAAGAGAAAGATAAAGTTTATTTGTATTTTTGTAAAAGTTTCCTGTGTAGACTTTACAATACACATTTTTTTCAGAGGAACATGACTCTTTCAATGTCAAGTAAGAGTACAGAATATATGGCCTTCAAATGTCCACTGCCTAAATGAGTTTTTGAATATAATGTTATTTACAGTGTTTCTATAAAATGTATTATTTATCTGTATTTATCCTTATATTTAATTTGTTTCAGCAATGGTTTAATACATAGATAGCATGCAAAGATGACTCTTTAAAATGATGCATTACCTGAGGTCGCGCTGGCTCATCACACGGATAAGAAGTTGATGAGAAGTTGTGATTTAAAAGTGCATATTTTTTTTTTCTGGATGAAAAGGACAATCGTTTCACTAGGATCGTTTAGAGCCCTTTGAAGCTGTGTTGAAACCGCAATTTTAAACTGCAACTGTAACGTGTTGGGGTCCAATAAAGTCTATTAAATTTAGAAATATCCTGAAATGTTTTTATTAAATACATAATTTCTTCTCGACTGAACAAAGAAAGACATGAACATTTTAGAAGACATGCGGGTGAGTAAATTATTGGGATTTTTTTTAAGGAAAACACCACTGTTTTTCAATATTTTACTATGTTTTTACCTCAACTTAGATGAATTAATACATACCTATCCTTTTTCAATGTGTGCAGTTTTAATCTTTGTACAGGGCCTTGTGAATGTGTGAGCATTTAGCTTAGCCCTATTCATTCCTATGGCTCCAAACTAAAGTTTTATTTTGTGCCACCATACTTACTCGTGTAACTACTCATGTAACAGTCTGTCATGATTTCGGTCTTATTGGCCGCTTTGTCTTTGTTTCACCATGTGTTGTGTTGTGTTTATGTTTTGACAGCTCCACACGTGCGCGCCTTCCACCTGGTGACCTCATTATCTCCGACTCTTCTCACCGGCGTCCCACACCTGATCCTTATTATTTGCCCATCCGGTTTGATTTAAATTCCCCTCGTTTCCTCTGTTCCTTGCAAGTTCGTCTTAGTATGTTCCTGCCCGCTAGCTTGTCTAGTTCTAGTCCTGTCGTGTCTTAATTTTTGTCTCTTGTTCTCATTTTGGATTACTCACCGTGCTCTCTGCTGCCTTTACCCCGTTAGACTCCGAGCCCTGCTGTCAGTCTCTCCCGAGTGGTGTGTCACCGTCAAACCTCAGTGTTCTCTCTGTCTGTGGATTCTCCGAGCGCCAGTCTACCTCTTGCGCTGTCCAGCAGCAGTGCGCTTTCGGGCGCGTAATTCTGCGTAAGGCTCGGACTGCCGCTGTGCGCTGTCCAGCACAGACTCTGCTGAAGACTCTGACTGCCTCTCTCTCTCTCTGTACCCCGCCAGGATTTCTTCTCTGAGGATTTCGGATGTGCGAGTGGAGGTTCTACGCCCGTGCTGTATTTCCCACTCTGAGCCTTTCCCGAAGGGATTCTGTTGAGCCTGTCTCGCCTGTGTTGTCTCCTCCTCGCATACATCTCCACGAACACAGAGTGTCTTCTCATATACATATTGACTTTCACTGAGTGTCTCCTGTTATACATATTGACTTTCACATTTGTGTTATCTCTTATACATCTTGAATAAACACCTCTGCGCTGGGATCCTTGTATTTGTCGTTCCTCACAGGACGAACTTGCCAGAATGGATCCCGCGGAGGTTGAGGACTTATCTGCCCGTATGTCGGACCTTTCCTCACGTTTGGACCAGCTCAGTGCCGATGCCACCCAACTCAGCCTGCCATCGCAGACGGAGCCTCATGTTACTGCCCCACCTCCATACGACGGTAATCCTACCTCCTGTCGGGCTTTTCTGACTCAATGTTCTTTGGTTTTTGCCCTCCAGCCCCGCCGCTATTTCTTGGAGATCACCCGGGTTGCGTTTGTGATCACCCTTCTGATTGGCAAGGCGCGCGAGTGGGCTACGGCCGTGTGGGACGCCCGCGATCCTTGCTGTCGGTCGTTTCATGAGTTTCGTGAGGAGATGGAGAGGCTTTTCGACCGTTCAGTGCGCGGGGACGCCGCTGCGGCTCGGTTGGCACATCTGGTTCAGGGAGGACACACAGTCACCGAGTACGCCATCGAGTTTAAGACCCTAGCGGCTGCCTGCCACTGGAATGAAGCGGCTCTCCGAGTGCAGTTTGTCGAGGGGTTGTCTGATGATCTCCAGGACGAGATCGCTGTCCATGATCTTCCTCCCTCATTGGATGCCATCATTGACCTCGCTCTTCGGATCGAAGCCTGGAGATTGCTTCGCGATCAGCGACGCTCCATTCGCCAGCGAGCGTTTTCGGACAAGACCACCACTTCCCCCTCTTCATCATCTTCACCCTCTGCCGTGTCTGAGCCCATGCAGCTGGGGCGCATGCGCCTGTCACAGAGAGAGAGAGAGAGATGCTTGCAGAAGGCTCTGTGTTTGTATTGCGGGAGATCCGGACATTTTGCTAAGACCTGCCCGTTAAAAGGCAGCTGCCCATCTGTGAATACGGGAGTCCTGGTGGGCGCCACTTCTTCAAAGCTCTCACCTGCTTCGAGTACCCAGCTTCCCGTCATGTTGTCCTTCGCCGGGCGTGACCATCCATCCACTGCCCTTCTCGACTCTGGCGCGGAGGGCAACTTCATTGATGAAGCGCTGGTGCGCGCCTGGGGTGTCCCGGTTGTTCCTCTCCAATCCCCTTTGGATGTCTGGTCCCTCAAGGGGCAGCAGATGGCGCGGATTACACATTGCACTTCTCCTGTGAGTCTCTCTGTGTCTGGTAATCATCGTGAGGAGATTGTGTTGCACGTCCTTCATGCGTCTCTATCTCCTATTATTTTAGGGCATGGATGGTTAGCGCAACACAACCCTCACGTTGATTGGCAGCATAGTATTATCTTGTCTTGGTCCCAGTCTTGTCATGTGTCATGTCTTGGTTCTGCTGTTTCTGGTTCTGTTCTTTCTCTTCCTCAGGTTCCGGCGGTCGATTTGACCGGGGTCCTGGCGGAGTATGCGGATATCGCTCAGGTGTTTAGTAAAGCCCGGGCCACCTCCCTGCCTCCTCACCGGCCATATGATTGCGCTATTGATCTCCTCCCCGGCACTTCTCCGCCTAAGGGTAGACTTTATTCGTTATCGGGTCCTGAGAGAGAGGCTATGGACCAGTATATTAATGATGCCCTGCGTGCCGGTCTCATCCGTCCCTCCACCTCGCCCGCAGGGGCGGGGTTTTTCTTTGTTGGCAAGAAAGACGGCTCCCTGCGCCCTTGTATTGATTATAGGGGCTTAAATGACATTACTGTTAAGAATAGGTACCCCCTTCCCTTAATGTCTACTGCGTTTGAGCTCCTGCAGGGGGCGCAGTTCTTTACTAAGCTAGATTTACGCAACGCCTATCATCTGGTGCGAATAAGAGAGGGAGATGAATGGAAGACAGCCTTTAACACCCCTACCGGACACTTTGAGTACTGCGTTCTGCCGTTCGGCCTTTGTAACGCCCCCTCTGTCTTCCAAACTCTGGTTAATGATGTGCTGAGAGACATGGTTAACAAGTTTGTCTTTGTGTACATAGATGATATTCTCATCTTTTCTCCCTCTATGCAGGAACACACTCAGCATGTTCGCCGAGTCTGACGCCGGCTGTTAGAAAATAAACTGTATGTCAAGGCAGAGAAGTGCGAATTCCATCGTAAGTCAGTTTCGTTCCTGGGTTTTGTTGTTGCCCCCGGTGAGATCCGTCCCGACCCTGCCAAGATCAAAGCGGTGGCCGAATGGCCAGTCCCCGACTCCCGTAAGGATTTATTAAGATTTCTGGGTTTCGCCAATTTTTACCGGCGATTTATCAGAAATTATGGTCAGATTGCTCAACCTCTTACTGCTCTCACTTCCACTAAGGAGAGGTTTGTCTGGAATTCCAGTGCTCAGGAGGCCTTTGATATTTTAAAGTCCCGGTTTATCTCTGCTCCTGTTCTCTCTATTCCAGATCCGGCTGCTCAATTTATTGTGGAGGTGGATGCTTCGGATGTCGGGGTAGGCGCCGTTTTGTCTCAGCGGTCTGCTAAGGATGGCAAGGTGCATCCCTGTGCCTTCTTCTCCCATCGGTTAAACCCAGCAGAGCGAAATTATGACATAGGCAATCGGGAGCTGCTGGCGGTCAGACTGGCTTTGGGTGAGTGGCGTCACTGGTTAGAGGGGACCTCGGAGCCCTTTCTGGTCTGGACGGATCATAAGAACCTCGAATACATCCGTTCAGCCAGGAGGTTATCTTCTCGTCAGGCTCGTTGGGCGCTCTTCTTTGACAGATTTAACTTCACCCTCTCGTACCGGCCCGGTTCCAAGAATACTAAGCCCGATGCTCTCTCTCGTTTGTTCGAAAGCCCCGGTTCCGCTGGGGACGAAACCATCCTCCCGGAGGGGCGGGTGGTGGGTGCCCTGCGCTGGGGAATAGAACAACGGGTGAGACGGGCCGGCCGGGAGGGGGAAGTGCCAGAAGGGTGCCCAGCGGGTCGATTGTGGGTTCCGAATGCGCTTCGCTCTGAGGTCATCCGGTGGGGTCACGAGTCCAAGTTTGTTTGCCATCCGGGGGTTCGGAGAACGTTGGCTACCGTACGTCAGCGTTTTTGGTGGCCCTCTATGGGCCCCGATGTCAGACAGTTTGTGTTAGCCTGTCAGGTTTGTGCCCGTAATAAGGCCTCTCATCAAGCCCCTATTGGTCTGCTTAAACCACTACCCATTCCCTCTCGTCCTTGGTCACATATCGCCATCGATTTTGTAACCAATTTGCCTAGTTCTAAGGGAAACACTGTAGTTTTGACCATTGTCGACCGCTTCTCCAAGGCGGCTCACTTTGTCCCTTTGCCCAAGTTGCCCACTGCCAAGGAAACTGCCCAGGTTATGATCGAACACGTCTTTCGCTTACATGGTCTGCCCACAGACGTTGTTTCAGATAGGGGTCCTCAGTTTATTTCTCGTTTCTGGCAGGAATTTTGTAGACAAATAGGCTCCACAGCTAGCTTGTCTTCAGGGTATCATCCTCAGACCAACGGGCAATGTGAACGGGCTAACCAAGATTTAGGTAGAGCTCTCCGCTGTCTGACATCGCAATATCCGAGCTCCTGGTGCCAACAGTTACCCTGGGTTAAATACACCCATAATTATCTCCCTGTTTCTTCCCTTAACATGTCCCCTTTTGAGGCGTCCATGGGGTTTCAGCCCCCTTTATTCCCATCACAGGAACCCGATGCGGTGGTTCCGTCTGCGCTGGCTTTTGTCCGTCGTTGCAGACGCACCTGGAGAAAGGCTAGATTTACATTACGTCAGGTTTCCAGACGAACCAAAGCCGCAGCCGACCGTCACCGTAGAACTGCGCCCCGTTTTATCTGTGGGCAGAAAGTATGGCTTTCGTCCAAGGATTTACCTCTCCGTGAGCCTTCTCGCAAGCTGGCTCCACGATTCCTTGGGCCATACAGCATTGTTAAGGTCATTAATCCCGTGACGGTCAGGCTCAGATTGCCCCCAGCACTCGGTCGGGTTCATCCAGTTTTTCATGTGTCTAAACTGAAGCCTGTGTATTTTTCCCACCTTAACCCTGTTCCCTCTGCCCCCACCCCTCCCACCCCTCAGCTTATAGATGGTGCCCCTGTGTATTCGGTTAAGTCGTTACTGGATATGCGTCGCCGGGGTAGGGGATTTCAATATCTCGTTGACTGGGAAGGATACGGTCCGGAGGAGAGGTGTTGGGTACCGGCCCGGGACATCCTGGACCCTGGGCTGATAGAGGATCTCCGCCGGCGATGGGGTGAGCCCCCTCATGGACCGCCCGGTGGCGGTCGTGGGGGGGAGTCCTGTCATGATTTCGGTCTTATTGGCCGCTTTGTCTTTGTTTCACCATGTGTTGTGTTGTGTTTATGTTTTGACAGCTCCACACGTGCGCGCCTTCCACCT
This sequence comes from Paramisgurnus dabryanus, assembly GCF_030506205.2. NCBI lineage: Eukaryota > Metazoa > Chordata > Actinopteri > Cypriniformes > Cobitidae > Paramisgurnus > Paramisgurnus dabryanus. Next base: position 22,210,896 of record NC_133357.1, read on the forward strand.
GGTGACCTCATTATCTCCGACTCTTCTCACCGGCGTCCCACACCTGATCCTTATTATTTGCCCATCCGGTTTGATTTAAATTCCCCTCGTTTCCTCTGTTCCTTGCAAGTTCGTCTTAGTATGTTCCTGCCCGCTAGCTTGTCTAGTTCTAGTCCTGTCGTGTCTTAATTTTTGTCTCTTGTTCTCATTTTGGATTACTCACCGTGCTCTCTGCTGCCTTTACCCCGTTAGACTCCGAGCCCTGCTGTCAGTCTCTCCCGAGTGGTGTGTCACCGTCAAACCTCAGTGTTCTCTCTGTCTGTGGATTCTCCGAGCGCCAGTCTACCTCTTGCGCTGTCCAGCAGCAGTGCGCTTTCGGGCGCGTAATTCTGCGTAAGGCTCGGACTGCCGCTGTGCGCTGTCCAGCACAGACTCTGCTGAAGACTCTGACTGCCTCTCTCTCTCTCTGTACCCCGCCAGGATTTCTTCTCTGAGGATTTCGGATGTGCGAGTGGAGGTTCTACGGCCGTGCTGTGTTTCCCACTCTGAGCCTTTCCCGAAGGGATTCCGTTGAGCCTGTCTCGCCTGTGTTGTCTCCTCCTCGCATACATCTCCACGAACACAGAGTGTCTTCTCATATACATATTGACTTTCACTGAGTGTCTCCTGTTATACATATTGACTTTCACATTTGTGTTATCTCTTATACATCTTGAATAAACACCTCTGCGCTGGGATCCTTGTATTTGTTGTTCCTCACACAGTCTTTAAATAGAGAAAACATGGAAGTGTGTGGTGGCTTCTAAATTCATCCCTGTGTGGATCTTAAGGAATGAATGGGGCTATAGGCTAAATGCTTAATAATAATAATAATTTTTGTTACAAATATATTTTAAATATATACTTAATATATGTTGTAGAAAAAATATACTTTATAAATATACTTTATACATTATATATAAAATATACTATATAAAATTAAGTTGTATTTAACATATATTTAAAATACAATAAAGAATCAACTTTTTGGCATATGAAATGTAAAATTAAAAATGTATTTGCTTGTCCTTAAAATAAATTTAAAAAAATATATTGATATATGAAGGTTAAAACTAAATTCATTTCCAAATTCAAAAATATATTTAATTATAATATTTTCAAACCTACGGAGCCCCTAAAGGGACATGGAGCAAAAATTAAATGGTTTAGTTTCGCGTGCGCACATGAAACTACCGCGTGGCACGTGGAACTACCCATTTAGTTTGTGTGCTCATGTGAAACCTTCGCGTACGCATGTGAAACTATCACGTGCATACGTGAAACTATCTTGTGCGCACGTGAAACTTTTGCTCTCACGTGCGCACGTGATGGTTTCATGTTGCGCATGAAAGTTTCACGTGAGCATGCAAAACTAACCTTTAAAAAAATCTGCACATAAAGGTTTCGCGTCAGCACATGAAAGTTTCACGTGAGCACATGAAACTACACTTTAGATTTTTTTACTACAATGTCACCTTAGGGGCTCGGTAGAAACCTGTTATGTATTGATTTAATTTTGAGTAATTTATAGACGGTTTCAGCAGTAACAACATAAACAAGCAGCTGTCGCGGTCCGCACGTAACTTCCGGTAAACTCCGCTAAGAATAAATAACAACAAAGTTCTTTAAACGTAGTTTAATTATATAACAAGCACAAAAAAACAACACATAGATTACATAGGAAACCAAAACATTTGTTATTTTCGAAAGAGGCATTTGTTCAAGAGAGCAGTTTAGCAAGTAGTCAGACCATTAAAAAAATGAAACCGGAAGTAAAGTTCTGATCCAGACGTGTATCGCATCAGCGTACGTGCGTCCAAAGAAACCGTATATACGGTCCATACAATGAACAACGTTTTTCTTCCAGTGTGAAGTGGATACACCTCCTTGGATAAAATATATGGAGGGCTAAATATATTTTTAATCCTTTAATGCTTTTGTGTTTCAAAATATACAAAAAATGACCAAAAAATATATCTGTGAAAATATTTTTGTAAATATATTTTAAAATATATTTTTTGCCGTATGGGAATTGTCAGTTGGTGACCACAATGAGTGTCAGAGGATGTATTGATAACTTAAAAAGTTAAAAGTTGCTTATCTTGGAGTGAGTCTATTTCTAATGTTAATCATATAAAAACAAGCCACATCTTTCCCATCCATCAGTTAAGTTAACATCTAGCAATGTTTCTGTTTCAGTGACCTGGCTGTAATACATTATTGATTAATATAAGCAAGCTCAATTGCAGTCCTCTCACGTAGCCTGTACCTAAGTCAATCCCAGCATGCCACTTGTTTTCATCCACGCACCAACACACCGCGGTGGAGCCTTTTAAAAACAAGGGCAAGGTAATTGCTTTAAGGCGTAAAGGGAAATTTTGATCCCCCTGTGGCAATCTTTCACAGACAATTAAGCTTGTTGTCTTGTTGATGGACAGTCTGTACTGGAGGAGCTTTCAGATTCATTCTGCAAGCAGCTGACTGGAGCAGTTTTATAACAGACAGTTTTAGAGCACTAATTCTCTGGCGCATGATTCAAGTTTATGATAGATAATCTTTATTTAATAAGATGCTGTTAGAAAGACAAACCCAGTAGACAATGAGATAGATGAGAGGTAGATTAGAAGAAAAGATTAGAGGTTTAAATACACTTAAATGCTTATGGTGTAAACACAAAGAGTGTTGATGACTGATGAATTGTGACAGTGATGAATTAATGCTCTTTATGTTTCTGATCAAAGATCACTGTGTATTAAGTCAATGTAAATGATGTTCACAACCCATTTTACATAATGGTGTATTTCCAACACAATCTCATGGTAGTTAGTACGTTTTTTTACAAGGTGGCTAATTTGTATTCATTCGTATGGCCACATACGTTTTTAGTTTGATTTGCCCCTGTGCTGCGACGTTGGAGTTAGGGGCGGGGTTTTAATATTGTTGCTACGTTTTTGTATGATTCACCTTGTACGAATTCATACACTACAAAATAATGCAGCATGAATTTTATACAACTTGGCTATGCAAGTCAATTCAACCTACTTTTTTTCATTTGGACTGTTGATTTGATATCATTTTTACAGTGTACAGATTAGCCAGCTTGTCAAATGAATTCCCGTGAGATAAGGCTGGTAATTCCTATTTAATTTAATAATTTATAGGATATTCAGAGAAAATAGGGACTTTATTAGTTTTCAGTTCAGTGGATTGAATTTACATTTGTCTGTATGCAAGTTAATAGGGTTCATTTTTGATGGTTTCATGTTGACTAGGGAACTCATACCGAATATCTGCTTATGTATTCCTGTAGCGAAATTTGTTAGTTGAGCATGTGATTAATCTCAGGTAACATACATACACTGTATACACTGTATAAAAATTGTCGGATGGTTCTCTTCCGAGGGGCAGAAATTTATAAAATGTTCGCTGTGTCATGTGTGTGGCTCGTCATGTCAAAATATGTGTTTGGTGCCTCATATGAACCTATGTGCATCCTTGTGTTATGTCAAAATACATACCTGCTTGCAGATGCGTCAATAGGGTTTATGATAAAAGAGACGCTCACGTTTACAAGACACTCGCAAGACACTCACTTAACACTAAATTCTGATTACACATGAGATTAAGCGAGTATCTAGCGAACGCAAGCGTCTCTTTTATCATACACCCTTTCAAAAGCGTCTGCAGCAGGCATGTATTTTCACATGATGCTCCTAACACATATTTTGACATGAAGAGCCACACACATTGCGGGCTAGAAAAATGTAAGTTACCTGTTGGCCTTAAAATTTTAAGTTAATTTAACTTTAAAATATTAGTTAAAGGTACAATTTGTAAGATATTTGCAGTGAAATATCCAATGCAACATGTATAAAACTTGACTACTTTACCTTATCCGTTAACATGATTTCTCGTTCCCGTTTCGGGTGTGCCTCATACAACTTGAAAAGTGAAGCCGCTGACTCGCCCCCCTGGTGGTTGGCTGCCGTACAAGTCATAAACCCTGCCCTCTCCATACAAACGCATGGGACTTGGTTCTAAATACAAAAAAATATTTACACTTCCAATAAAATTTTGTGAAAGATGGTTTTGGTCCTTTAAGGTAGTTGTTATCATGCTGATATATGTTCCATTGTTAATTTTTGTGAGAAGTTTAATTTTAGCTAGAATTTGATGCTATAGAAACAGGGCGTGTTGTTGATTGGCGTGGTTGAATTGGGCTTGCAAGCGTTTGGGCGGAAGTTTGATACAGCGGCTCCACCTCTGGCTCCAAGGACGATTCCTTTTGTGCATGCCCTGGGTCCAAAATGATGTTTTTACGTAACATGGCAGCGCCCATGGTACAGTTTTGGATCAATTCATTACAATGGAAGGAAGCAACGTCGCATCCTCCATCTTTTTTTACAGTCTATGTTCCCATCTAAGTTGATGTCCATCAGCGGTTGATTTAAAGACAACATATCCCATCATTCCAGGCTGCTTTAGAGCGTCATTAATCTACGTCATTGTTATTGTTTTGATTGAGCGCCCTCTAATGGTGGATTCTACAAATTGTATCTTTAACTCCACAGACATCCCAACCTGCAAAAAGTCATTTCAGGGAGGTATCCCGAAGCCCCCTACCCCCCCCCTCAAAAAATAAAAATAAAAAACAAAGGAGGAAAAGGACATGACATTTCAAGATATAAAAGCATAATATTAATTTCTAGAGGCCTATGCAATTATTGGTAACACATTACTAGGTCTCATTTGTTAACATTAGTTAATGTATTAACTAACATGAACTAACCATGAGCAGTACATTTGTTACTGTATTTGCTAAGCTTTGTTAACGTTAGTTAATAAAAATACAGCTGTTCATGGTTTGTTCGTGTTAGTTCACAGTGCATTAACTAATGTTAACAAGATTTGAATAATGTATTAGTAAATGTTTAAATTAACATTAACAAAGATAAAAATGCTTTATAAATGCAGTTCATTATTATATGTTAACTAATGTAGTAAACTAATGTTAGCTAATGAACCTTATTTTAAAGTGTTACCCAATTATTTGTTAATTATTTTACAATATGTAGATTACTTTTACTATTTATATAAGCTGCTTATAATATTTATATAAACAGTTTTATTTATATTCTATTGCAACTTTAAACAGGTCTAAGGAGTTTGTTGTTTTCATGTAGCCTTGGCAACTAGTAGCCAGCCTGAAAAATATGCACATGATATTAAACTTGTTGAACTCACCTCAATGTCAGTTCGGGAGAAGAGATAAAAGCCCGCCCACACTGACAATTGATTGGTTGATTTACCGGAGCAGGCCAATCAGGATGCTCTCTGTCTTACATGCGCTTAATGAGGCACACTAGCACACACACGCAAGGTCTCCCCCTCCCTCTCTGCCGTGCGCGTGCTACTCTTTCTTGCTCGCTCTAGATTCCGGGAGATTTTAACTCATTTGCGGGCATCAGGGAGCCGCTATCAAAATGCGGGAGACTCCCGGAACTTCCGGGAGACTTGGGATGTCTGACTCCAAAAAATGAGAAAAAATATTGTGTCAACTTTTGTCCAATTTTAAGGCAACTTCGTTTTTTTAAAGCAGACATATCATGCTTTTAAATCTGTCCTTTTTACATATAAATCATCTATTTGTGGTCTATGTAAAGCGAAACTGCAATGCTTGGGTCTGAATTCCTCATTATTATAGCCCCACAGGCCCCCTTTCTACCCATTTTCTGATGTGCATCTGAGAGCAACTCGTTTTGGTACTGTCTTTTTAAATGCACGTCATACCCTGCCCCCTCTCCAGGTTGCAGAGGTGACACTCGGTTAAACTCCACCCCGTTCGGCCATTTTTGTAGTTTTATAGCAGAGATACGATTATCTAGTGGCACAGAAACTTTTTATTCACTCGTTATTCACAAAATGTCAACAACGGAAGACTTGTCCATCCAGCCTTACATGTTCGCGCCAGAGTCGGAAATGGAGCGAGATGAAAATGAAGACGACGAACCTGCAGAACGTCTTCATATGGAGGTATCGCAATGGTGTGTTAATGCCGGCTGTCTTATTTCAGAATATTAACAATTATAAAGTTGACTCTTATTCTTAGTTAGTTGTAAGTTGTTGTAATATGCTATAACTTAATCCCGGGTTGATGACCACATGCGACATCCGCAGGCTGCAGCCTTCGGATTGAGAAACAGCACTGCTAAACCATGACAACCGTGTACTTTACTGTTTTTAAAGTTATTTACAGCTTACCAAAGTGCTCTGCTCGTCGTCTCCAAAGATAGAAGTAATTGACCCCTCAATCAGACGAAGTCTATCGGCAAATCCTCCTTTATACTGGTGGAGGTTGGTGAAATAGTTATCCTTGAAGTGCTAAGCGCACTAAAAAATGACATTTCCGTGAAAAATAAAACTCAACCAGGCACAGGTTCAACAACCGAACATTTTGATTTACTCTCTCGTAACTTCTGCAGCCTTGAGCTTGGACTACAATATCGCAGCGAGAAATTGAAAATGGCGGATTGCTCGAAGTGTTGGGCTGGAAGTCGATGTCCTTATTTAGCAGTTCCGCTGCAAATACTGTGACGTAATTGTTCAAAAAACGTAATAGATAATAGAAAAATCAGAACAGGTTGGAAAATATGACCAAAACAGAATATAAAGATATCAACAAAGCACCTGAAGAGACTAATTTCAACTTTTATGTACTTCTAAACATTACAAATATACAACAAAATGCATTTAAGAGCCAAGAAAGTGGATTTAGCATGATATGTCTCCTTTAAGTTAAACCAACATTTTTTTTTTACAGTGTACACTTTCAGAAATTAAGGTACAAAAGGGGCAGTACCCTTTCAAAAAGATACACCTTTGTACCCAAAGAGTGCATATTAGTACTTCAAAGGTACATATTGGAAGTTTAAAGATACATATTTGTACCTAAATGGTACATATAAGGACGTTTTTTAAAGGGTACTGTCCCAGTGACAGCTTTGTAACTTTATTTTTAACAGTGTAGGGATAAACAATACCATTATAGCATCGACATCCCAATGTGCGCATCTGCAATAGTCACATCACAGAACATGAGTATTTGTTTCAAAAGGAAAACTATTTTGGATGCCTTTGCCAATCTAACACCATATGAAAATTTAAATGACAGAGAGAAATCACAGATTCAGTAACATTTCATCGCACAAAAGACAACAATGGTAACAATTAATACGTTTTCAAAGAAGGGTTTAATAACATAATTTGGTCACTTGATAAGAGGTATGTAATTGTTTAGTATTGGCCTTTTTGAAGGAAATCTTCAGTGTGATAGATGTGAATTTATTGGCAAATTGAGTATTTACCCTCTGTACATTCATTTTGGTATTGTGGAAAAACAAATAAAAACCGTGACATTGTGAATGCTTAAAATTCAAGTTTGTTATAAGACCTCTTATAAATTTACAGTATACTTTTAATAATATTGTAAGTGTTTGGACAGCTGAGAGAGTCCAAATGTCAAGAGGTTCTTTAAGACCGATAGTCAAATTTAATTTATTTGGTTATCTGAAAACATTGATCTGAATTAGTTCTGGAATTTATGTCATACTACTTCATTTCCCTAGATGACAGCACCAAAACCACAACCTCAACCGGGAAAACATGGGAAGTTCATCACTGCTGAGATCTTGCCGTATTCAAGAACTAAGCTGTCAGGATAAAAACCGCATGCCATATCCCACTGATAACACTACTGTTACATAACCTTTCACACCAACATTCTTCTTTAAATCCAACAATGGATTCAAATGGATTATGGAAGATTCAAGCTGAAGTTATGGGCCACCGCCAAAGAACAAAAATGTTTTTTTTTCACCAGATACCTTACATTTACTTCACATATTTCCCAGGGAGAAACAATGGATGAAAATGTAATAGCTTAGCCAGTGTGCGTGATAGGAATGGTAAAGGTAATTCTTTTCCTATGAAGTAAAGGACTGGTGATCCAGGGATGAAATAGCACCCTGCTGTGTATGAGATGCAGGTGCTTTGAAGGCTGAGCACATCTGTTTAACATCTAATTGACCATCTGAAGAAAAGCATTTTGACTGACTTGACTTACTGTGTTAAGATGGACAGCTGCAGTATTATGTAGTAACATCATGTCCTGAACCACATTCCTGCATGCACACAAACGTGCCAACCAGGGTTTAGCATAACCAGTAAGCATTTATATGACTTATTTCTGTAATGACACATTTCTGTAATAAAAAATTGTTAAATAAGATGTCCTTAATCTTATAGCAAAAATATGGGACATGATATTCGACTCCAAGGGCTGGATAATTTGTTTATTCATGAATAATAAAAATGGCTTTCCAATAGAAATAAATAAATAAATAAATAAATGCAGATAACGCCAAACCGTTGGGTTGTAATGTATATGCTGGATTGTTTTAACACATTGTTGGGTCAAATACAAACATTTTCTTGGTTAATTTAACCCAACGGCTTGGTTTGTCTCTTTTGGACCCAAAGGGTAAAAAAAACAGCATTTTTAGACAGTCAACCATTAAAATGCATCTTGAAAATATTTCTTATGTAGTCTGTAGGCTGTGTGATCTTGCATTGCTTACATAAACACATGGAGTTTTGTGGTTTTTAATCTTTGTTATGGTCAATTACATGTAGATAAACAGCATAGAGGATCTAACCTTTGCATTTATTTAGCTTTCTGTCATAATGAAACAATGGCATGTGGATAGTGTTTGTGATATAAGGGCAAATGCATGCAGGTTTGAATCTGGCCTTCATGTTTTTCCACTCCCTCCATCTCCTGTTTCTTGACTATCTGGTTTTATGCTGCCAGAAACAAGTGTTTTTAACATCACACTCTCCAAGCTTGATTCTGTGAATGGAAAGATGCACCTTGTGTTTGCTTAGTTTAGCATTGATTTGGATTATACTGCCACCTAGAGGCTACTCCATATATATAATCTACAAAGAATATCGTTACTTTATGCCATTTCTGATGTTTTTTGTCGACAAATTAACAGCAAAGTTAATCCTATCATTGTTATACTGAATCTTAAGAGAACTGCACGTTTTAATTAAACGCTTTACAAGCACATTTACATACACAACTTGACATCCAAACAACGACATAAGTTAGGCCTACTAAGGCTAATAAAAAACTGGGCTTAATAAAATTAAAAACAAAACTTTTTCGAAAAAAAAGATGTAATGTTTTTTTTTTTACCAAAAATGTCCAAAAATATTATAATTATTAATGTTTTATTAATATTTTCAAATGTACTTCCCGAATGTTTTGATATAAAATACTTTTTCTTATAATCTCTCGAGACTTAATATACATATACTTATAAAATTGTTGTAATAGGTTTAATCGTTCAACATTAGTTGATTTATCCATTCTGCTGTTAATTGCACGCGCTTCTGTGTGGGTTTGCGCTTGGCTGCGTCACTACAGAATGCGACAAGGTGATTGGTCCGCTTTGTGGTTGCCGTGACAACCACAGGCCAGAGACAGACCGCAGCACTAGTGCCGTGCTGCTCATGTTTTCGTTTAAACAGTTATGTCTCAAAATAAGGTAACACGCTTACTGTATTTTTTATATAACGACAATGTTTAATTTAATAGCGCGATGTTTTGTGCCAAATTTGCCTGTAATGAAGTATTTAATTTACAAACGTTATTAACTTGTCATGTGACTTCAATGGTTAACTGTATCACAAAATTATTGTGAATGATTTGCATTAATAAACTTACTGCACTTAACAGACAGGTGGACATAAAGGTGCCTGGCGTTCCCAGAAGAGAAAAGAAGGGTAAGACTGTTAGTAATTACTTATCTAACCTATTATTATCCATTAAAATGGATGATGAAGTTAGGTCATAAAAGTATATGTTTATCATATGAAATTATTGTGAGCCCTATTGTTATAATAGACTGGAACAACCGTTCATGTTCCAAAACAAGTGCTTAACATTTTAATTGAATGTGAAATAAATAGTGTACGTACAGTAAGTGAACCTGTATTTGCTGATACAAGCTGTACTTTATTTTTTAAATATTTCTTTATTTAATTAATTCCTTTTTATTATTTTGATCTCAGGGAGGGACGGATCTGTATCCGGTACAAATGTTGTCTGACCAACACCATACAGGACGTCCTGTACCACAGACCAGGCTGGGTAGAGGTGAAAGAGTGAGTGATGTGTCTTGCTGTATCCGTTTTTAAAGGGATATTTCACCCAGAAATTAAAACATTGTCATTATGTCATTTGAACCGTCAATTTCTGTTGCCCGCACAAAGTTTGTTTGTTGCCCACCAAATCACATTAATAGCCTCAATTTTAATATTTATTAATTATATATTAGCTTGGCTTCTTTAATGTATGTCAACATTTTAAACAATGATAAAACATTTAAACAAGTTAAATTAAATAAAATCAACAGGTAAAACAAAATGTTTTGGCCCTCCAGACTGTTTTATCCATTGTAGTAGCCTTTGCTCACAAAAAGGTTGAAAACCCCCCTGCTTTAAACAATGTGTTTTCAGCCCTTGTTTAATGCATTCGTATGCCTGCTCCATCCATACAGAGATGGCGAATGGGACTTTAATTGGTGTGATGTGGGCTGGATGAGAGATAACTTTGATCACTTTTACATGGAGGAACATGTGCGAATATGTCACTTCCGCAACCACTATGAGGTCAGTGTTGCAATATGATGGACAGACATTGAGTGAAATTTAAAGATGACATAGCATTACAATATGACTTTTTTCATGTTAAAGTGTTATAATTATGTCCCCAGTGCTTCTATCAACCTAGAAAATGTGAAAAAGATCAACCCAGCAACTTAGTTTTCTTTGCAAGCATGTGAAAAATATGTCATTAAAATTTGGCTCCCCTTGTGATGTCAGAAGGGGATAATACCGTCTCTTAATTGGCACTTTCAAACCACGGCACTGCCATTTAGTGCATTTTCATTTTAAAGGACACCCCAAAATGGCAAATTTTTGCTCACACCTACAAAGTGGCAATTTTAACATGCTATAATAAATTATCTATATAGTATTTTGAGATAAAAGTTGGTTCACATACATACTCTGACTGGGGACACCAAATATTTACTTACATCTTAAAAAATGTCCCCTTTAAAAACTACTAAAGATAAATGACCTATGTTGAGATCAACCATACTTACCATCATGCTGTATTAACAACATTACACCTGTAAAAGATGTTGTTGTTGTGCTGCATTTTGCAGTTGACCCGGAAAAACCTGATGGTGAAGAACTTGAAGAGGTATCGGAAAGCTCTGGAGCGGGATTTAGGCCAACAAGAGGCTAGCAAATGTGAATTTTTTCCCCAAACATTTGAGCTGCCCAATGAATATCACATCTTTGTAGAAGAGTTTAAGAGAAGTATAGGGACCACATGGATCATGAAGCCGGTAGGTGTCAAAAAGATTTATTAATTTACTATTTAACAAAACTACTGCATCTTTACAGGATCGCCAAAAATATATGTACTAATTGTTACAAAACAATCCTAAAACAGGTGGCACGATCACAAGGGAAAGGCATTTTTCTCTTTCGAAAACTCAAAGATATCATAGATTGGAGGAAGGTAATATTAAACAAAGTAAACTGTTCATCCAGTAATTACTTTTTTTTGTTATTTTCCTATTCAGATTTTGTATTGTTCTCACAGCATTTACACATTGATGCTATTGTTGTTGTTTTTTAGGATGGTACTCGCTCTGAAGAACAAAAAGATGAGGTTCAAGTTGAAAACTATGTTGCTCAGCGTTACATTGAGAACCCGTACCTCATTGCTGGTACCATACTGAATGCTATTAAAGGGATAGTTCATCCAAAATGTTTTACTTTTCATTTTTTACTGACCCTCATGTCATTTTAATCCCAAATATCTTTTAAAGTCTAAAATAATCTTCATTTGGGTTCTGAAGAACAAAGAAAGTCATTTTGCACGTTCAAATTAAATAATAATTCATTTCATTTTCGGGTGAACTATCCCATAACTCTTTCAGTCTTTATTTAATTAAGCCCAACTTTAATGATTATAAATGTATACATTTACATCTATTACCAGGTAGAAAATTTGACCTGAGAGTCTATGTTCTTGTAACATCAGTAAGTAAGCCATTGTATATAGTATTTTTATTTGAAAAGTTTAATTTGCTTGTTTTCTACTTACAAAGCTGCTGTGTGTTATTCAATGCTGCTTTTGATGCAAAAATGACACAAAAACGTGACAATTCTTTTTCAGTATATTCCTCTGAAGGCCTGGCTTTATCGAGATGGTTTTGCTCGATTTTCCAACACAAGGTTCTCCCTCAACAGCATCGATGATCAGTGTATCTTTTACCTATATTTTTGGATTCACATACACACCTTATCATGTTCAACACACGTGGTGTTTGTTTGTTTATCGCCTTATCTTCAATGTCTCAGATGTACATCTCACCAATGTTGCTGTGCAAAAAACAGCTCCTGCTTATGACCCTGAGAAGGTAGGTCGAAAGCACATTATGTTTTAACAAACCAGTGTGATATAAACCAGTAACTTCTCTCTGTCTCACTCACCCTTAGGGTTGTAAATGGCAGATGCAACAGCTGCGACTATACCTGACGGCTAAACATGGTTTCGATACAGTGCAGTCCCTGTTTAAAGAAATCGACAACATATTTATTCACAGTCTGCTAAGCGTTCAGAAGACCATCATTAATGACAAACATTGTTTTGAGTTGTACGGATATGACATACTACTGGACGAGAATCTAAAGCCGTAAGTCACTAGTGTGTAATGGGGCATACACACCAAACGCGAGTTCGACGATTTGCGCGAGTAGATTACATACAAAGTCAATGCAAAGACGCGATCAGACACGTCCTCGCATAGGGCGATGGAATTGACGTGAATTAGGCGCCGCGATTGCCGCAAAAACACGCCCTATTCGCCTTAAAGGAATAGTCTACTCATTTTCAATATTAAAATATGTTATTACCTTAACTAAGAACTGTTGAATCATCCCTCTATCATCTGTGTGTGTGCACGTAAGCGCTGGAGCGCGCTGCGACGCTACGATAGCATTTAGCTTAGCCCCATTCATTCAATGGTACCAATCAAAGATAAAGTTAGAAGTGACCAAACACATCAACGTTTTTCCTATTTAAGACGAGTAGTTATACGAGCAAGTTTGGTGGTACAAAATAAAACGTAGCGCTTTTCTAAGCGGATTTAAAAGAGGAACTATATTTTATGGCGTAATAGCACTTTTGGGAGTACTTCGACTCGCCTGAAAAGTCCGCTCCCCTTCTCACTCTCATAATGGGAGAGGGAGGGTGTTACTGCGCCGAGTCGAAGTACTCCCAAAAGTGCTATTACGCCATAAAATATAGTTACTCTTTTAAATCCGCTTAGAAAAGCGCTATGTTTTATTTTGTACCACCAAACTTGCTCGTATAACTACTCGTCTTAAATAGGAAAAACGTTGATGTGTTTGGTCACTTCTAACTTTATCTCTAAATGGTACCATTGAATGAATGGGGCTAAGCTTAATGCTATCGTAGCGTCGCAGCGCGCTCCAGCGCTTACGTGCACACACACAGATGATAGAGGGATGATTCAACAGTTCTTAGTTAAGGTAATAACATATTTTAATATTGAAAATGAGTAGACTATTCCTTTAAATGCGCCTTCGCGCAAGTTGAAAATATTTAACTCAAGCGAAAAACTCGCATGACACAAAGTTAAATCCAGCGAGTAATCTAGAGTGAGCAACGTGATGCTACGCGTTTGGTGTGTACGTAGCATAAGATCATCTAGTGTCTGATGTTGTTTATAAAATCTTGCACAAAGCTATTTTAAAGGGATAGTTCTCCCAAAAATGACAATTCTGTCATCATTTACTAAACCTCAACAAACCCCGTTCTCTTGTATAGTTTTCTTTTTTCCTACAATGGAAGTGAATGGGGCTCATGATCGGTTTGGTTGCAAACATTCCTCAAAATATCTTCCTCAGTGTTCATCAAAAGAGAGACATTTATACAGGTTTGTAACAACATGAAGGTGAGTAAATGATGAAAGAATTTTCATTTTTGGGTGAACTATCCCTTTAATTTGTGATTCATACACTGTATGGCCAACAGCCATTCTGTGTTATTTTAAGTCTTTTGCCCACAAGTAATTGCCACCTGGATGTTGATGTATACTGTATCTTGCATTCCTGACACCTGGAGTACTCAATGTCAGTCGGTTGTCATGCAGGTGGCTGATTGAGGTAAACGCCTCCCCCTCCCTCTCAGCCAGCAGTCAGGGGGACTATGACATGAAATACAGACTGCTGGAAGACACCCTGGACATTGTAGACATGGAGGGCCGGTACAATTTAACAAAATTGATTTAGACAAAATTTTACACACAAAAACTGCAGAGTACGTTCTGTTTGACATTCCGTATTACACTTAGTCTGACAGGCAAGGAGAAGCGAGTCGGAGGATATGACCTAATGTGGAACGATGGACCTGTCTACATGGATGATGATGGCCTGGAGGCTCTGGGCGGCTCTTGCCTCATAGCAAACACACACCTCGGTCAGTGTCTGATATTGAAAATGTTTTCGAACCAATTTTGTCTTATAAAAAAAGTGCTGTGGAACATATACACTCACCTAAAGGATTATTAGGAACACCTTTTCAATTTCTCATTAATGCTATTATCTAATCAACCAATCACATGGCAGTTGCTTCAATGCATTTGGGGTGTGGTCCTGGTGAAGACAATCTCCTGAACTCCAATCTGAATGTCAGAATGGGAAAGAAAGGTGATTTAAGCAATTTTGAGCGTAGCATGGTTGTTGGTGCCAGATGGGCCGGTCTGAGTATTTCACAATCTGCTCAGTTACTGGGATTTTCACGCACAACCATTTCTAGGGTTTACAAAGAATGGTGTGAAAAGGTAAAAACATCCAGTATGCGGCAGTCCTGTGAGCGAAAATGCCTTGTTGATGCTAGAGGTCAGAGGAGAATGGGCCGACTGATTCAAGCTGATAGAAGAGCAACTTTGACTGAAATAACCACTCGTTACAACCGAGGTATGCAGCAAAGCATTTGTGAAGCCACAACACGCACAACCTTGAGGCGGATGGACTACAACAGCAGAAGACCCCACCGGGTACCACTCATCTCCATTACAAATATGGGAAAAAGGCTACAATTTGCACGAGCTCACCAAAATTGGACAGTTGAAGACTGGAAAATGTTGCCTGGTCTGATGAGTCTCGATTTCTGTTGAGACATTCAGATGGTAGAGTCAGAATTTGGCGTAAACAGTATGAGAACATGGATCCATCATGCCTTGTTACCACTGTGCAGGCTGGTGGTGGGGGTGTAATGGTGTGGGGGATGTTTTCTTGGCACACTTTAGGCCCCTTAGTGCCAACTGGGAATCGTTTAAATGCCACGGCCTACCTGAGCATTGTTTCTGACCATGTCCATCCCTTTATGACCACCATGTACCCATCCTCTGATGGCTACTTTCAACAGGATAATGCACCATGTCACAAAGCTCGAATCATTTCAAATTGGTATGGTAGTATGGTTCCTAATAAACCTTTGGGTGAGTGTATATGACACTGACTGTAAAATCCATGCTGAAACCTAATAATCTAACTATGACTAAATCTAACTTACCTCATTTTTTTACTTGCTGTAAGGCATCTACTGTAATAATCTGTAATGCATTGAATAGAAATGTTTATTTGTGTTTATACAGGCTGTGTGAATGACCGACAGAAGCAAC
This sequence comes from Paramisgurnus dabryanus, assembly GCF_030506205.2. NCBI lineage: Eukaryota > Metazoa > Chordata > Actinopteri > Cypriniformes > Cobitidae > Paramisgurnus > Paramisgurnus dabryanus. Next base: position 22,226,771 of record NC_133357.1, read on the forward strand.
TTCAACAACTTTTAAAGCCTTTCCCAGGACTGAAGAAACCTTAAACACATATGAGTGACTTTACAGCAGCAAGACAGACTACTTGTGACAACTCCAAAGATTCCCTCAAGAGTTCAATCAAATATGCACCTACGTATCCGCTTGTTACTGTAAGACTGACGTCATGCAGTGTTTCCAGGTCCAACTGATCTTAAAACAGTGAAAAAACAATAAAATCATGATTACATACACTCGTATCATATAATGCAAAACTACCAAAAATACTCAATCCTAATTTTTATTTCCATAACAAGATCCGAGATGACCAGACATGAACAAGGTTTTTTTTACGAGTTATTGTTATATTGCTTTTGGCGATTACATGAGCCTGGAGACTGCTGTGTACACTGTGAGTTTATACATTTTTTTTTTTTTGCTTAATTGTGTAATATGAATAAATAGTGCTCATAAACAAGTGCTCATATTGAAATGACAAATGAGTGGAGGCTTGGACCCAGTATACAACCTGATGTATAAGTTTTCCATTGATGTAAGGTTTCTTAGGATAGGAAGATATTGTGTTTAACTTTGTGGATGACTTTTGGATGAGATTAAATGACTATTAATATCTGCATAGACATAAATACTGTAGTGTAGACAGATACTGATGATGTAATGGAAACTGTTTATTTGTAGCTCATAAAAATAGCTGCATTAAACTTATACCAAAATAAAAGCACAATCTGACAAAGACCAAAGAGCAAAATTTGACTTTGTTTTTCTTTTTGCCTGATGAGGGAATAATACAAACCCCATACTGGACATATACAGTATGTATAAAACTACAAACACACTATCATTATTATTCCTAAAATCAAATCAAGCTATATTTAAAGACACAATGGTCAATATAATAACATGAAAAATAAGCATATGAATATGGACAACCTTGACCGTAATATCTTAAGTTTATACAGTAGCTCTGGTCCAACCCCAACACAAACTTCACCACAGAACTACCAACATAAATGACCATAAGCAATCCTAACATCACAATTCCACCACATCCAACTCATTGCAAACATAAGCAATATGTTCAAAAGCTAGAAATAATTATATTTTTACTTAAACATGATTAAAGTAAACAAAGGACATTGTGATAAATACATAATAAATTATTATATAAATAACAAATAGCACATTAGAAAAATACACATAGCCATTACAAAGCAATCAATATTTATCTTAAAAATATACATTCTTTGACCAATAATGCTTACTAGTCAAAACACCTTAAACTGACATTCTTAACCATACCTCCATTAAATCAGAGATATGTACATGCAGACATTTAGGTATACCTCAAATTTAAAGAGGATTTGTGCGCAAGTTAACCTGCTTGCAAGTGCTTAGGCAGACAAAATAAATATATCTTCTTGAAGAAATGCACTTGGTAAACATTGACAATAAAAAAGCATGATTTTCATTGACTTACACCTGTAATTGTGGGAGTATTATCTTTTCTTTACAGTATGTGATATTGTAAAGTTTCTAAAGCAAGTGTACATGTGGAACCAAATAATAAGGATGCATCGATATATCAGCCTATAATCAGTATCTATTATTCTAAGTAATCGATTATTAGTTTCAGCACAGAAATTGTGTTCGGTGCATCCCTACCAAATAAGCCTAAAAGTAATAAAGCACTGACTACTTTGTGTTCTAAGCATTTTTTATTTTGCCTGCGTTTTTGGCAGATGCAGCTTTAGCATTACTGCTGTCAGCCCCAGTTCTTTTAGGGCCTGATCTTAGTCGCAGCTCCCCTGTTTCAACTCTATCCGCTCTTTTCACTGGACCACCACCCTCGTGTTTAACAGCAGCAACAACTCGCCTGTTAGTACCCCCACATTTCACTCCAATGGGTTGATCTTTCTGCCTATCTACCTCATTTAACCTTCCGGTCTTCCCTTTTCTGCTAGAAGGGTAGGATTTGCTTGGGATAAGTTCTTGAGAGGCTCTGCGCGCATTTCCGGCAGCCTGCATGTGCCTCTGGTGAACTTTTGTTGCCTGAGGACTGATCGGATGCTGACTTTTGGATGTTGTGTGATTTTCAGAGGCAGATGCCCTGCTTTCGCTGCTGCTTCTCTTTTGGGTGTTGACCGGCATGGTTTTGCGCTCAAGCAGGGGACTGAGACGGGAGTGTCGCTGGTAGACGTAGACAGAGCAGCTGCCGTTGCAGAGCGGGTAGCGGATATGGCAGTGAGGGCAGACAGGGCGAGAAATTTGGGTGGATGATGGGCTGCCCGCAGTGGAGACGGGGGTCAGAGGGAAGGCCCGTTGGCCCTGACGAAGGCTTTTGGGGGAGCTAAGGCGTGTCGGGGGTGCGGTGTGAGGCCTGGGAGCTTGACGTCTTGTTTGGGTGAGGGGTGTGGTGTGACGCCCGCTCTCGGTCTGAATGGTTTGTATCTGGTGCCATTCCAGCTGCAGAAGGCGCTCCAAATACTTCTCCAGTTGCCCGACAGGTTTAGGTCTGGGGGCACGTTTGCCCTCCGTGTTGAGGAAGATGGCCAGCTGCCTCAGGCTCCACGTATTGAACGGAGGTGGCAGGAAGTCTGGGTAGCCGTAGCCATCATCATCGTGGTTCTCCAACATTCCGGGTCCGGGTATGTTGGGATGGAGGTCCAAGGTGTTGATCACCTCTGCTCTGAGGTTGAGCTGGGGAGGAGTGCAAGGAGAGGGCAGGACAGGGAGTCTTTCGGAGTCAGACAGGTCGCTGGCGCTGTCTGTGTCATCCTCCTTGTGTCCCATGAGACGGAGCGCATCCAGGTCTGGGACATGTTTTTGCAGGGAGATGGGATGCAGCATTGGATGTGGAGCCAAGGGCAGTGATAGAGCACGCCTGCTCTTCTCCAAGGACGCATGGCTCTGCGTTATCTCACTACAGCATTGAGACTCAAGCTGAATCTTCTGCCGCTCCGGTCTACGCTCTGTACATGAGAGTTTGGGACGTGGAGGCCTTAGTTGAACCTCTACCTGTGTACTACAATAAAAGTGTTTTTGTTGTTTATATAATGTAAGATGGTGATATTTTATTGATGTATATCGTCGCTGCCCGATGAAACTCACGTATGTCCAAAACGGTTACTTTTCAGGATGTGAAAAAAACAACTTATTTCAAAAGCAGTTGAATGTAGTGTTGTCATACTTGGTATGGCATCTTTACATGTTACAATATTCTTGCCAGTGTAATGAAATAATCCACATTTGACCAAAATTGAGTTTAAATGAACATGCGTGCATATTTTACCGTAACGGTGGTCGATACGCGTTCTTCCGATCATTCATTAGAATGGCCAAGTCGCGTTTCATATTGACAGATAAATATGCTCAGTTTATTTAATAGCCTACGTCTTAGTTTATTAAATACGCTTTGTTTATTTAATATTAATTATAAATGTATTAAATGTCTCTTACAAACTATGAAGGGACAATGAATCAATACACTGACATGGTAATGCTAGACAGATACTTTGTTTGCACAGTCCTACCGTAATTTTGTCACTCCTAGACGTACGTCTGGCATCAGGGGGGAAACGTTTACCTTGATGAAGGAAAGTCATTGTCTCACCAGGCTATGTTTATTCGGCTATCCAGTGCTAAGCTTCGATGAAACTTCACGAGACCGGCGAGATGCTTCCACAGGGCGGGAGATACGCGGCGTGATTGACAGCTTTGACACCAAATGGATATAAGTGAAAATCAGATGACATGATTTCACAACTTTTCATTGGTCATTTAAATATGTGAAGCATACCTGTACACGGAAATGAACCTGGACATTCAATCCGTCGAAAAATCTCAAAATCGTCAAAATGGACATACGTGGTTTTCATCGGACAGCGACGATATATTACATAGCTTCCATCCTTATTGATCAAGCAAAGAAGGGTTATGCAGTCAAATATCTTTGTACACTTTCAGAAATAAAGGTACTCGCCGTTACTGGGGTGGTACACTTTCAAGAAAGGTGCACACCTTTGTACCCTACATATTGGTACTATAAAAGTACATATTTGTACCTAAATGGTTCATATAAGGACATTTTTAAGGCGTACTGTCCCAGTGACAACCTTTGTACCTTTATTTATGACAGTGTATGATGTTTTATAAATTGACTGACCGCTATCCCATCCAATGCATTTGCTACATAGCTGTGATAATTTTATTATTTACATAACTGGCAGGACATACAGGACTTTGACCTGGGCCCTGTATGTCTCTCCAGGGTGTATGAAGGCTGAAGCCCACTCTTATAATTTTTCCCAGGTCCCATGCTTTTTATTGGTGACCCTTACTGTATCACAAGGGGGTCTCTTGTTTATTCCCACATAATAAATTTATTTGAGCTTGAATAAATTTCATGACAAGTTACTTGTTTAAAGTGATACTCCAACCAAATAACAAAATTACCCCCTGATTTACTCACCCTCAAACCATCTGAGATACATATGTCCATCATCTTCCAGACGAAGACATTTGCAGTTATTTTAGTAAATGTCTTTGCTCTTCCAAACTTTATAACAATAGAATACAAGGATCAGGAAAAAAATTCTGACTTTAAATCCCAAAAAAGTTAATTCATCCTTCACAGAAGTAATCCACATGGCTCCAGTGGGTTAATAAATGTCTTCAGTGGGTAATCAATGTGATTTTGTAAGATAGAGATCCATATTTCAAACTTTATAAAACTATAATAACTAGCTTCCGGTAACAATGCCATCTTTGCCATAGGTGTGTTGCGCAGTGAATCGCATGAGTCCTTTATTAACCCATTGAAACCGTGTGGATTACTTCTGTGAAGGATGGATGCACTTTCTTGGGGTTTAAAGTTGTTACCTAATCCCTGTTTTCTACTTTTATAAAGCTTGGAACACCAAGGACATTACTAAAATAACTCCAAATGTGTATGGGTAAAAGATGATGGACATGTGTATCTTGGATTGTTTGAGGGTGAGTAAATTGTGGGGGAATTTAGATATTTGACTGCAGTACCCTTAAAGGCACATTCCACTTTTTTTGAAAATATGCCTTTTCCTGCTCCCCTAGAGTCAAACATTTGATTTTTACCATTTTGGAATCCATTCAGCTGATCTCTGGGTCTGGCGCTACCACTTTTAGCATAGCTTAGCACAATCCATTGAATCTGATTAGGCCATTAGCCTCGCGGTAAATAATAACCAAAGAGTTTCAATATTTTTCCTATTTTCTGGAGTTACATAGTGTACTAAGACCGATGGAAAAATAAAAAAATAGTCCCCTGCTATTAAAAGTAACCAAGGGGACTATTTTCAGGCAGTGCGTAATATCACTAAGCCTGCTGCAGCCATGTTACATCAGCAAAGTCACTGATTATTACGCCAGTTTGAGAGTAGTTCCTAATCATGTGCCTAGAAATGCGCAGCTTTTAATTTTCTGTCGGTTTTATTACACAATGTAACTACAGAAGAGTCAAGTTTTGCTAATGGTCTAATCAGATTCAATGGATTGTGCTAAGCTATGCTAAAAGTGCTAGCGCCAGACCCAGAGATCATAAAATGTTTAACTCTAGGGGAGCTGGAAAATGAGCATATTTGAAAAAAAAAGTGGAATGTCCCTTTAAATAAGCTGCCATCATGTGCCATGTAATAATGTTACAAAATAAACCCATTCAAGGGGATAAAAGCTATACAAGTTTTGATCACCCTTAAATAATGTTTGTGTACATTATTCAAATTAATAGTAATATGTGTTAAAAATCTTCTAAAAATAAACTCACCCACGCAACTTGCACGTCCCAGCAGTTGGACTTTTAGCTTTCTTTGGTTTGATTCCATTCTGGACCTTTTTAAAGATCATAAGAAGTCTCATCAAAGCTTGATTTCACTTTACTTTCAATCTATGACATGGCCTAACTTAGTCAATATTAAAGATATCAAGGCTACATTTTCACAGAATATTCTTTAAATGATGTACAATGACTTTAGGTGGAAACCAGTAAACCACAAAAATGACTTTAGCTGGATTTTCACATATTCGAATATAATTGAGAATGCTGCCAACAACAAAATAAATGCACCGTACATTGTAAACAGATTTATGATGTAAAACAGGGACTCACAATGGCAGCTTTGGGAAAGGTATCCTTATCTGGATGAGAGGTCACTATTTTCATGGCAGGTTTTTTATTCTGGTTCACGTTTCCTCCCAGCTTATTATTGCTGCAAGAAAGCATCATTGCTCAGTAACATATTTGCAATTTCTGTTTTTAAAATTAGAATAAATTATTTATTCTCCTCAAAAAAGAAAAGCTGTTATACACATAATAACAAAAACATAATACATAGATTTTTCACAACAAATCTCTTTTTAAACATACCTGGCAACAATCCCCGTGTTTTCGGCATTTTTCATTCTAACCTTCTCCTTGCCTGGCAGCCTCTTTAGTGTCGCAGTTCGTTCCTGCATGACAGGTCCCATCCTAATAAACACTATGAAGTGAAGCTCTCAGCGGTGCCCCAAAATGTCCCATTTGTGATCGTGTAGGCGTATGGCAAAACTGAAAAAAAAACTAAGCAAAATGACAGTTTACAGTTTACGAAAGAATCGAGAACACATAACGCTTTTTCAGTGTGTATAATACCGCGTCGATCAACACAATTCTTATATTGTAAAATAAATATGATTTATTACCTTTGTATCTTGGTTATGCCCATCTCCAAAATCGTACGACAAGCGAAAAGCGTTGAAACCGCTGTTACTATGCATCACGTTCAGTCTTGTTTACCTGCTGCTTTGTATGTTCAAGTATCACGTCGTCGTCATGATCTCCCATGGCATGATGGGATTTGAAGTTTATTGTTTATTAACACACGCAACAGTCGGGTTACTTTTTCCGCAGCCAATGCGGATTGTACATTAAAGACGATAAATGTAATGTAAGCGTTTATAACTGCTGTTGTGCATGTGACAATTTGCCAAGTCGTTAGATTACAGCGTTTCCCGAGTATACATTCGCCCCGCCCCCTGCGCGAACGTCACACTCTCCTGCAAGCTTTGCGCAGTTTACATGAACTGCATCGTATGCCGATTTTATCACGTAGACAACTTAATATTTCCACAGAGTTATTGCCATGCACATGTTGCGAAGCTCTTGTTTCATAGCTGTAACATGGGAGGATCTACAAATGAGTCATAAAGATAAACGCGACGGATTTGACTGGTGAGGCAAGCAATATGTATGACGAACTTGAACTTCTTCCTTTCATTTTTGAGTAAAGACAAATAAATTCGCTGGTTTTTCGAAAGAGTTAAATGCAGGTTAAACTTGAAAATTGATCACTTGTTAATTTTAGATGTAAGTAATTTGGAGAGTTTGTAAATCTGCTGTGTTTGAACCTTTGGCATGCATGTTGTTTTTACAAGTTACTGGTCTTGAATATTTATAACCTACGCTGTTTCTCTTTCTTAGGTCTGTCTGAGGTTATCTGTGCTGAAGTTCACTGTTAGGAAATCCTTTTCAAAAACATGGCCTGGGCTATGGGTATGGGATGTTGCCAAAAAAGAGACACACCCCCCGATGAGATGAATGCTGACCTATTTTTTGCCAGCATATCAGGTGACATAATAAAAAGTAGCACATCAAATTTGAAGGAAGTACCCTGCTTGAAAACAGACAGTGAGAAAAGATCAATAAAAATCCGTCCACCTAGCCCAAGGATGTCTCCAAGGCTCTCTGCTGGCCGCAGCCTGTCATGTGAACCCCCAACCAAATCCATCATCCAGAGACGAAGTCAATCCCTCCCTTCTCCACCAGAGAGGAGAAGGCTTAGTCGCAGGGCAGGTGTACGATTTGTGGACTCCTTGGGATTGGACTTGGAAAATGTGAAGGTCTTTAAAAGCGGGGAAGACCCTTTCATCCCAGAGCATGTTCTCTTCCGGATTTTAATGAATGCTGAATTAGCCTCAAGCAAGAGACTGGAAATATCACTACCGTATCTGAAACCAATGTTCCCCGTGCAACCAGGCGATTCTTCAAACTTTGCGGAACGCCTGTGTTGCCAACAAGTGTGTTTGGAGCGGGTTTTGTGCTATGAGCCTGGCATCATAGGGATCATTCAAGTTGTAAACTTGGCATTCGAAAAGGAAGTGACTGTTCGCTACTCTTTTACAAACTGGAAAAGTTGCACAGAAACCAAGGCCTACTGGGTTGCAAGCAGATCCATTTCAAACGGGCCTTGCTGTGACACTTTTCGATTTCATCTTCCAGTTCCCCCGTTCATCCTTCATCCCGGTGCATTGCTGGAGTTTGCCATTTGTTACAAAGTCATGGGCACTCAGTTTTGGGATAACAACGGTGGAGAGAACTACAAATTAACCTGTCAGAGTTATAATCTCCCTGTGCCTAAGGAATGTGAAGATAGCATGATACACTTTATCTGAGGGCACTGATGTTAAAACAAACTTTGTTTAAGAGCACTTGTTTCACCTTATTATATTTTTTGCACTTACCAGCACTGTGGGACTTGAGGATTTTGCTTAATGTACTTCAGTAAATTAATACAACTTGAAGCCATATGAACGCTAAGGTTTATGACTAATAAATAAATGTCCTTATAACTGTTAAAATTAAAATGTATTAATGACAGTATTTTGCCCGTATAATGTATTATAGTAAAGTGCCTTCACTGTATTTTTGTATTGCACTCCTGAGTCTTGCCTGCTTATTTTGTGTTCTGTTGCCATGCATGACATGTTCATAATATTTGTACATTTAAAGGAAATGTTGTTAGCAGTAATGTTAATTAAATAAATAAAAAAATATATATGTCCGTTTTTACAGTGTTATATTATTGTGCACACTGCGCAGCCGCAGCAGCTCGCGCTGAACATTTCATTTTTCCCGCGTTGACAAATCGACAGACAGACACAACTGTCGTAGCGGTCTCTTAAAAGCGCTTTTTAAAACAAGCTATTAACATAATTCATCTACTTTTATCTCAACCATTAAACATTAACCATACGATTGTTCGTGTTTATTAAAAAATAATGTGACCGTTAATTTTGAAGCCCGTTGAAACGTCAATCATAATCTGAGGTAAGATCTAAACACAACTGATAGGGCTCAACTGTTACGTTAGCTTCACACCATCATATAAATTAAGCATCATCGTACATAATAAGATACTTTTAACATATTCACTATCACAGTAAATAACCATATAAAACTATCCACATATACAGTAAGTAAGCAATACGTAATGTAAAATTAGTTGTAGTTAGACAACGATTTAATCTGATAACGTTACATAACTGACATTAAGAGACATCCGACAGCAGTGTACTAAGTTAGAGGATTAATGTTTTCTTGCAATTTTCTACATTTGATCTAGGAGTTCATTTTTAATGTCTTTAACATTTTAAACAGATAATTTCTGTGCATCATGGCACCAGACCGTCAGGTAAGAGTAAAATCTGCGATATATTTTTCTAAGTCTCCTGTAATTAAATAAGAAGCTTTATTTCTGTGCACTATCACAAACTCATTTAGTCTCCTTTTCTAATATTTAGGTGGAGAAACTGGTGGATGAGGCTCTCAAGCACAAGAACTTTCAGCCTCTAGAAAGTTTCCTCCAAAATGACATCAAGGAGGGCAGCAGTTTTCAATGTTCCAGACAGTTTGTCACTAAACTGGACAAGCTCTTTCTTAGGGTTAGTTGTGTATAACATAGGATTAATGCAAGACTTTAACATCATTATTTATACGTATTGTTTTGTGTTCTTGCAGGAGCTGGACATTGGAAATGTGAACAATGCTTGTTTGGTGCTTACCATTCTACATAAGTGTAACGAGATGCTGGTCTTTCCTGGGGGCGGGGGGATATCTGTGATGATAACTCAAGGCCTTGTTAAAAAGATGAGTACATCATTGTTTTTAGAGTTTCTGTATGTCCTTTGTTGATGCATGTAATACTGACTTAATATGTGTTTACATGGTGCAGTGGTTTGAGAGAGCCAGAAGGCTGTGGGTGGAGGCGGGATCTTCAAGAAATGAGACATTGATAAAGCTGGCAGAGGACTTTTTTGATGCACTGATGGTTAGTAACTAAACACAATGTGGGAAAAATGCCACTTCATCATTGTAATTTACTTTTGCAGTAAGCTTATCAGGGCTCAACATAAAGGACTGCCCGGGGCAAGCGTGAGAGATGTTCGGGCCAGTAAAAAGTATTGTCACTTGTCCGATCGGACCAGTGCTTCACCCTCAGTCACTTAAATATATTTTCATCAATGTATATTATTTAACATCTTGGAAGCAGACATTTACTTGGGTAAAACAGGACGAAAGAAATGATGGAATATTTTGCACAATTTGCTGTCAGTTTACAGGGAAAGCAGAAAAGTTGGGAGCTTTTTTTTGTTGGAACATGTCTGCTGTATATGTATACTATTATATTTGACTTTTGAATTATTATTTTAAAATATAATACACTGACATTTTTTTATTGGGGCCAGCGAAAATTTGGCTGGGCAAGTGAAAACCTGAACCACTGGCCCGACCGGGCTAGTATAAGAAATGATTTGCGCTGAGCCCTGCTTATAAAGAAACATGATAGTACCAAAACAAAATGTTCAAAAATAACACAAAATGCACTTTTTATATAGACATATATACTCTGTATAGTGCTCTGAAATCATGTAATAAAGATAGAATATAAAATACAGGTTTTCTGGAGACAGTATATCTGATTTGTATTATTTTTTATTTTTTTTGCAGGCTGTTCATGAAAGTTGTAAAGAGGGTAAGTGGGTTTGTTTTAGATTTTTAAAGTACATTAACCATGATAAATATAGAGACTTTAATCCATAATATCCCTCAGGTAAATTTGAAGTTACCGAATCTCTGCCCAATCACATTTGCAAACTGGCCTCTGATGCCAAAATAAATGTCATGATCCAGAAAGAGGTGAGGCAAATCATAGATTCAGTCACAACTGCTATATGAAAGTAATTATTTTGACTTTATTTCAAGCTCATCTCGCATGTTCAGCCGTGTTATGGCATGTCAGTTGTGTTAATAGCATCTTTGAGAAGATTTTTCCACGAATAGAGATTCAATTACTGGGGGAAATATATTAATATTTTTCAATTTACTTGCAACGACAGGCAGCTAGGAAACTTAATCTAATTCTAGCAAAGATTCCTACGGAGCTAAAAAAGAAGAAGATATTGTCATCTCAGGAGGCCACAACTGTGATGTAAGTACACTAAGACAATGATGTGTTATGTAGTGATGCACCCGAAGATTTTTTGGTCAAGAATGAATGAATGGTCAAAAAAATGAAACTAAAAACCAGAAAGATTACAAATCCTATTAATATATTACATATTTTATTTTTTACATAAATGCATAATGTAAAGAACATCCTGTGACAATATTATGTCAATTATGTTTATAATATATATTTAATTAGGTTTCAGACATAATACTAATTTCACATACCACATAGCATGAAATAGATGATTTCGGAAGAAGGTAGTGTCTCTTAAAGGGGACAGAGAATGAAAAAACATTTTTACCTTGTTGAATAATGGTAGTCTACACGCATTCACGAACAAACAAAAAGTGCTAGACATGCTAAACATCTCAGTCTCATAGAAATTCCTCTTTTAGAAATGTCAGCCAGAAAACGGCCCAATCTGAAAAACTGATGCTTATGACATCACAGGCATCTCACTGCCCCTCCACTTCAAAATAATTGGCTACATTTTTTGGGTGGCAGCAAAGTCAGCCAATCAGTAATGAGATTGCAAGTTAAGCCAGTAGGGGGAGCCAAATAGGTGCAAAACCACTTGTTTAAAATCCCCAACCCCAATAGAGCTACCTGAGAGAGGTTTTTAGGAAGCTTCTAAGGCATTACAGACCCAAACAAAAAAATATTTTGTTTACATGTCACATCACAGAACAAGGATAAATACCCCGTTCAATCATTCTATGTCACCTTTAATGTCTTGATGATCTTGTGTTTTTTGAGCACCAGTTCCCTCTTGGTACCCTGGCTGATTTATGTTTATTCAGGAAAAGAAATACATACCTGTATATCCTTCAAATTTTTAATCCGTATTTATTTTAACAGGAGTGATGTGGCCAGTCGAATCCTTAAAGGTGGAGGTTAGTGTAAAACCAAATACAATATAATGAATTTACATATTTGCTTCAGAAAGCTTAATCATAATTATGTCAACACAATTAATGTGAACTGTAAGTCTTATGAGCATTATCGTCTGAGGACTTTGACTGTAATTTTATTTCTACTATTCAGATTTCGACCTACAGGTTTCTTTAATGGAGGTTCTCTGTAGAATGACTTCTCCAGCTCAAAGGAATGAACTGGCTGAACGCTGGTTTACCATGACGTTTGTGTCATCTGCATTCAAGAAGATCAAGGAATCTGAATTTGAGACTGTGAATATTGCCCTTACATAAAATAAATAATTGTTAGACTAAACCTTTACTTAAATAGGTTATTTTGAAGTATAATTTTTTTATTGGTTTTGATCTCTTTTTGAAACAGGACTGCAGAAGGTTTCTCAATATGGTGAATGGCATGCAAGGAGATGGGAAAAGGTACTAAAATCTTTTGAATGTTTTTGCACTGACTTAATACCCTGTTACATTTTGATTTGTCTTCCCCCAGTGTGTACTCCTACCCTTGTCTTGAGGCATTTTTGGACAAACATGAGGTTCGTTTAACATAAACAAGACAATAAATATGGGCATATTTACCTTGCTTGCATAAAGATAAATGCTTGATAGGGGTGTGACAAGGTCTCACGATATGAAAACGTCACAAGATTTCTCATTAAGTTTAAAAGCTCTTGTGATATCAGAGTTTGTGGCAAAACCTTTTACAGTGCATGCATTATATTCTGTCTTGTACGCTTTTACTGCATGTGCTTTTTTGCTTGGGTTTCTAATAATGTTTGTTTAGGAACATGTGAAGTGTCACATCAGTTTAAACCCTCGCTCAAGTACATCATGATTTAATGTCTGTATGTTCTTGCTAAAGAATTAAAGTGGCTGTACCATTTCTAAAGTAAAGAAGTCAAAAAATATTAAAGATTAAGAGGATTTAAATGTCGTTTGCCGAAAAGCAAGCGTCTTCTCAATCTAAAATGAAAGTAAAATAACAATCACCAGGCCGTTGGTGCCCTCTCCAGGCATTTTTTTTTTTTAATAAAACCGTGTGCTTACTTGGTTTTGATACTTTATTTGAACCAAATATTATTGCCTCATCATTATTAAATATGTAATTAATTTTAAAGGCTATTGCTCTATTTTTAATACCAAATATATCAAATTACTTTATTATGAATGACAAAAATAATTGTTAATGGCAGTATTAGTTAAACATTTCAAAATTATGCGATTTCAGTTAAATAAAAGACCATTTTCCATTCATATATTTATTCATTAAAAATTTCTTAAAAACTGTAAAAATCTCATTCTTGTGAACCCAATCTTGTGTCTCATCTCATGGAGTAAGTGTCTCGTCACACCCCTAATGCTTAAATGGTATCACCCCTAATGCTTAAAATATAAAATGATTAAATGGTATCACATTTATAGCTGCTCATGCCAGTGGATGAAAACCTCGAAGCATTCTGGATTGACTTTAACCTTGGTAGTCAAAGCATCTCTTTTTACTTCTCTATGTCTGACATGGATGCTCAGGTATTGGCACTGAACTTATTAAATCTTACTGGCAACACTTTTATTTGTTCACTATAGACCATAATTAATAACTTGGCTTGATTTCTCAGGATCATTAAATCACATTTTGTTCTTGAAACTGTTTTTTAGTATATCTATTTAGAAGTTAGCCAGTACAATGTGAAGCAAAATTTTGTTATTGTGTGAAGCTGATGGTACAGTATGGTGTTAAATGGAACAGTTTGCTCTTTCCTATAAGGATGGCCAGTGGGACACTCTGTGTATTGCTGAAAATGAAGTTCGCTGTTACACAGTGGAAGGTAATCCTATCAGGTCTATCAGATCTGTTGTGTCTGATCATGGGGGTATTCCAGAAAGTGGGGTTAACTTACCATCAGCGGAACCCTGAACTTTTTGCTAACACTGATCATATCAGTTCTGGGGACACCTGATAAGAGTTAGTTCAATCAACCTCCTACTGGTAACTTTAAGTTAATGCATGCACATGGGAAATACATAAAGACATTTTCAATTTCAAACATACCTGGGTATGTCACATAACCAGCTTTCTGGAATACCCCTCTGATCTGTCTAAAAATGTTTTGATAATTTAGTGTTGGTTCTAAGCCCTCAGTTGTTGTGTCTTGCCCATATTTGGTTCCACAGAGAAGAATGGAAGAAAAGTTCTTGATCTGGTTTTGACCGATCCAGTTAGCACTGGCAGCTTGGAGGGCTCCAGAGTCACCATTAAATTCAGCTCCTCCCTGGACATCCTGCAAGCCACTGAGAAAGTTTATGGTCAGGCAAAAAACAAAGTGAGTGATACGAGTATTTTGCAGCTGTTAAAGTGTCCCTGAAGTCATAATTTTATCACTTCAAACTCACCTTAGAGCATCACAATAGCATATATAAAAGTTTTTCCTGTGACAGTAATTTCCATATGTTTTAAAACAACTTGAATATAATTCCCTCATTTAGTAGACGGTTTCTGAAACCGGGTTTCAGCAGTAAAAGCATAAACAAACGGCTTTCGTGGAACAAACGTAACTTCCAGTAAACTCTGCAAAGAAGCAATAACAACTTTTTTACTCTTTTTAGAGTAGTTTATTTCTGATAACAAGCAAAAAATAAAAAAAACAAGTAGATTACCTTAGTTCAAATCATAGCTAAAGCGTATAAAAAACTACACTTAGCTAATGTTACTGTGTAAAATGTGTACTATGTAAAATATACAATCTTAACAGAACGGCTGCCAAACCTCCCTTCACATAGCGTGATCCATGATCGCCGTTTCTCCTCGTCTTAAGGAAACCAAAATGTGTTATTTTAATAAGGTATTAGTTCCCAAAGTTAAGTTTAGCCACCAGTCAGACCATTAAACAAACAGAGACCAGACGTGTACCCGCAACAATGCACATACGGCTGATGAAACCATCTATATGCGGATCTATGAATATGCGAATTAGTCTCTGCCTCCACTCAACCACACAGCTCGGACCATAGATATGAATATGCAAATTAATCCCCACCTTCGTACGTGTAAATATAAAAAATTCGGTAGATTCAGACACATAATTGCCAAATCCGGTTTCACAACATATACAGGAACTGCTTATGTGAACTACTCATGTTTATGTAGACAAGTAACATTCCCAGACTTCCAGTTCATTTTCTTCAGCTAAGCTATTGCTGTTTTGAAATTGTGAAATGTCTATTCTGTGCAGTTATATGTTTGTTTATGACATTGGGATGCAATACCAGACCAGCCTTATGCTGACAAAAAATTGTTTGCCCACAAATCTAGAGACTGGGTCAACAGTAAAGTATTTGCTCTTCTCTAAGGTGTCAATGCTGGCACTTCATATCACAATTAAAGAGATAAATGCATGCACACAATCATTTTAGTGAAGGTGTAGGTTGTCAACACAGTATATTGATGTTCTTTTCATTCGGTACAAAAGCATGATTGAATATGTTTGGTTTTGTTCAGCTAATAGTTTCAGCGCCCCTAAAAGAATTAAATGACCCATATTTGTAATCACGAAGGGACTTGAGTTATACAGGCAAGCTATATTAACATGATCATCTTCAATTCAGTCTCTACATGTTTTTTTAGCTTTGCACCAGAGTGATCTCTTTATGCATTAATGGCTTGACATACTGATTAAAAGCATGTTTTAATGTGGTAATAAGGATGTCATTATTTACATTAATGGTTTAACATGTGATGAAAATGCATGTTTTATGTGGTTATTAGTATCTCATCATTTGCTTATTAAAACTATGATTAGAGGTTAAATTGGAATGGTAATCATCATTACAGCTAATTCAAAGTGCTTAGGGGACAGAAATATCTATATTGTCAGCAGACATGTTTCTATTTCCTTTATGTCAGAGGCCTTATAGGAAGACTCCCTCTATTGTAGAAATGCCAATTCAGGTCAACGTAAGCTCACTGGAATGTTCACAGGTAAGTCAAGCTTATTGTATGTTAAAGTAAATTGCAATTTTCCACATTTATTTTATGAGACATGTTTTTATATACTGTATATACTCTATTATAATCAAATAGGTTCTTGTTCTTGAAAGTCAAGTGTCCCCCTCTCAGCGCAAAGATGAAAGGGAGTCAACCTCAGTTAGGCACGGTTGTCCTGTCCAGTCTCTCACACATCAAACACCAGATACAAACAAGGCAAGACCAGATATTCATCACATCCTATGGCTTCATAATATATTGCATAAGTCATATAAATCACTAATGCTATTGTTAGATTAATCTGTATACAGGCTACAGGAACCACAGGTGAAGTGTTCAGACGTCTCCTATGCTTAGAGAGCAAATGTTTTTATTTTCTCAGATGGTAACCCCAGTAAAGATGAAGGTATCTGAGTCTTGCACGTACGTCTCTGGCAGTGTGGGCCGTAAACAGGGCAGCTGTTCTTCCAGCTGTGTGCTGCCTGCAGGTGTGTAAAGCTCAGCAGATGTCTATTGAATTGGAAAGCCTGTCATAAAGTACACAAAGATCTACTCATGTAATGTCCCCTGCAGATTCACTAAATATTTTTATAAATATACACAATTCCTGTAGAAGTCTATGGCTAACAACATCATTTGTCCATGGTACAATCACTATGGCACATGGCAGATTATTGTTTCAAAGTTTTGATTAAGTTTTTTGTCTTATGTCAGTGTCACTGGCAAAGGTAAAACCAGCTCTTCAGATGATGAGTTCCTCAGAGAGAAAGAGAGAGTTTCAGCTTAGAGATCTCATGATGTCTAAGACATCTTCCAGTGCATCCTCATTCAGTGTTCACTGTGAGACCAATCAAAAAAAGGGCAGAGCAATTCAAGCACAGGTACGGTACAGCTGCCCTCTAATACTTCAGATGCTTTTATTATTAGTTTGCCAGTGTCCATTTTAAGTACACAGTAAAGTAGACTTACCATATTGAGTAGGGCTGGGAATCCCTTGGACCCTCATGAATCGATTCAGAATCTATTCTTAGGGTCCGATTCTATTCTGAATCAACTCTTTACGTACTAATTAGCATATTTGTGACGTCATTACTGTCACATTTGCTCTCAAAGCCATATACTGTACTTTAATGCAACTAAGTGATCAATAATGTCATTTTTATATACATATATTTTCTATTTCTGTTGTAAGACATTAAAACCAGTAAAAGTAGTAATTAAACGTGACCTATTAATTCTATATGTTAACCGGCATTAACTTCCATAAACTGAAAAACGTTAAGCGTCTAGCGATGTATTTGTTTATTTCTTTTTCTACTGCTCATTTAAGCTCCGCTGTAGGTGCAGCACTCCCCCAGTTGAGCTCCGCCTATTGATTCTGATAACGTCACGTTATTTTTTTTGTAAACTAACGGTAAAAATCGATTCTTGACATTTGTGGAATCGATTCAGAATCGAAGAATCAATTTTTTTGTCCCACCCCTCATATTGAGAACAGAGTTTATTATACTGGGCTCGAAATTAACTTTTTACCTTGCATTAATGTTGCACTACATTTGTTTCACATTTTAATTGACAGTGTAAACAGATCACATGCTTTAAAGAGAACACAGAGCATTGAGACATTTTCATAGTAGAGCCAATCCAAATCTTTCAACCATTCTCTCTGAAAAATACAAGCCTTTTCTGCTCCACCATACATTCTAAAGTTACAGATAATAAAGTTATTGTATGTAACTTTTGGTGGCTTTTTCTAATGTCTCTTTAGCTATTTACATTTTGTGCACAAGTTCGCTCCCTGTCACGTGAGAATGGAGCACAGTGAAAGGAGAGTGATTTACAGCTACAGTAATATCTAAAAACTTAAAAATTAAAGTAAAGAAAGTAACATTGTTTGATAAAAGTTCAATTGGTTATAGAGAATTGGACCGCTCAATGTATAAACTCACAGCAGGCATTTTAGAGAGAGAGAGAAAAGTATCACCACAACAATTACTAGAATTCCCAATGCTCCCAAATATATTTTGAATAAGGGGTGTACACGCACCGCAGTTTTAAATCAAGTGATTTTTAACCATTGAAACACAAACAACAATGCCATATGCGCGCGCTGTTTCTGTGTGAGCACAAGCCGTGCATCCGCTGCTCATTAAGCTAGTGAGCATTTTTGCGGCTTTATTGGCCTTAAATGCACATATGCATCAAAATTCCCGTCTTTGTGAGTAGCCTCATAAATACGGCCATTAAAGAGAAAGTAGACAGCTGAAAAAAACGCATGTGTAACAGTATATTGGATCCCAACTTTGGTCTTAAAGGGGAAGTTACATAATTTTGCTCCTACTTGCCTGTATGTCACTCGTTTTTATCAAGCAGCACTGAGAGAAATCTCTCATTATCATGATATAAAATGAATCCTATAGTGATATAATATTTTGGTCTTATCGCCCACACCTATTTTGAACTTACACTAATTAAATATTGGTAACATACGCGACCAAAAAAAGGCACAATTTCGACCCCTCAAGCACTATTAATCTACCTTGTAAATCTTGTGTTTGTTTTATCAGTCTACACCTGCTGTTCAGAATGTGGACAAACAGCAAACCAATGTAGGCAAGACTAAACTGGAAAAATACGGCAAGGTACTACAATCTAATTTGTTATTTTACTTGTTTAATGTTTTCTGTATTCTATTGAATTCCTTCATTTTCTCTTTAACACATATTTTTAGCAGAAGATTACTTTAGACAAAGTTATAGAGATTATTCAAGCTGACCATGAAGAGGAGAATACAGGTAATATTGAATATAAAACATGCTAAAAGTTCTCTGCTACTTGTGACACAACTGAATGATGTCATCTTTTTCATGATTAGTTAGTTATTTTATTTTTTTATGTGAAAGATAACAACTTAGTCCCAGACACCCAACCTGCTGTGAGGAAGGGAAACTATTTGTAAGTAGTTGTATTTCTGTTGGCATTTAGTTTACAGATGCTCATCTGTTGAAAAGGCATGGAAATATCGATGCATAGTCTACAATGTATGATGTTTCTTTGTGCTAATGTATGTGCATCTTTAATGTATTTCTGAACAGTTCACCGAGTCTCTGGAGTTTAAACTCCAACAAGGGGAAAACCTCTGCATGTGGATCACTGTTAGCTTTACAAAAAGACACTAATAAGAGCCAGTCTGTATCAGGTGAGTGACAATGCAGAAGATAATTCTTTGTTAATTAAATTAAATTGTATGTTTCCTAATATATTTTACTGGTATTCGTAATTGTCGTCAGTTACTGTATTTGCAGTCCAATTAACTGCTAAAGTAATCTAATTACTGTTGTTCAAGATTATATTCCACATAAGTAAGGACTAGTGTACAAAATTGCTTGCATATGTGTTAAAAATATTACACTTTGTTTATTCAGACAGGCCACATTTTTGGGCAAATCAGACTAGAAAGACTTTATGTTGAACTGTATGCATTTTCTTATCAGCAAAAAAAATTTAGATCTGAATTTTGTTTTCAAGTAGTCACATCATTGGGGATGTAATGGTTATGTCACACTTCATACACAGTACAATACACAAACTAAAGACTTTTATGAGCCAGTATTATAAATGAATCTATTAGAAAGACTCTTTAACTTGAATCAGTTGAATGTATAGAAATATATGAATCAAATGTTGTTTAACCTTGCATTTTGTGTAAACATCTCCAGATGGTGCTTCTCGTCTCCTTCCTCAGCGTCTGTCTCCACCCCAGCGTGTATTCAGAACCCTGACCCAGAAGCAGCTGCACACCCAGCTCACTCAGAGACTGGAGGAGGTGCTGAGGGAGCAGCAGGTACCAGATGGCCACGCGGCCCAGCAAGCCAAGGAGCGGAGAGGCTCATCACTGTATCACATTGCTCTGGATCAGGGGAAGGAGAAAATAAAAATGTCTATAAGGTCCTCACCTGCCAGACATGCACAGCAGAGCATCATAGATCCAGGCAATGCTTCAGATACAAACATACAAAAAGTAAGACTCCTGTCCCGTGTCATCTCTCTCCCTATGGTTTCCTGTTATTTCTCCATCATTATGTATAAAGCCATAAATAAAATGGAAAGGCAATACAGTATATGCTGTCTTTGTGGTAATGTTCTGAAGATGGCACACACAACAGACAGTATGGTGAAGATGATATCCAGTCATTACAGGAGAAGTGCCAAAGCAACATCCCCTGTGCCTGGTGCACAGTTTAACATCGCACCTACAAACAGGTAACACAGAGCATTTATTCAGCAATAACCCTTTCCTCTGTCCTGACATGATATCTCATATTACTATATTTTTTTTCTTAATTTTAGATATTCCTTCAATAGGAGCTGGTGTCCATCTTCAACTGTAAGTCATTAAGATTCATCTAGACAGTAAGGATCAAAATTTGTTAATTTAGTCCTATATATAAAAAAAGATTTCATTGTGTTACAGGAGAAAACCACAGCAAGGGGATCAGACTTGGTGAAAACGCTTGAAAAATCCAAGAGGCCTGTCCAGAACCTTGAGTACTACACCTTACTAATTTCAGTTCATACTAGATGATGGAAAAATGTATAATATTTCATTTAAATATATTTTGTCTTTGATATTCTTAGTGATGTTTATGCATTTAAAGATGACACTCCAAAAATGAATGTGGTAAGGACAGCGATTATGTAAGATTTTAAGAATTTTCAAGAAAACCATAAAGATATAAATAATTGTTAACAATTATTTCTGCTTCAGAAAAAGAGAGTGAAATCCTCTGAGACATCCAGAGTAGACAGCAGGTATTTTTTATGTATTAAAACAGCTCCCTCTAGTGTTTAAAAATGAACCTAACTGTGGAGTTTTATGCCTCCATGACCCTGCTCCAAGCCGATCTGTTAAATGGTTTGTTATCCATGCCCATTTAAAATACTATAATGTATATTAATCAATTTTTTGGTTTCTCCTCTTTTAGTGTGCTGAGTAATTCTTCAACTTGCCCTAAGTCTGTTTTGAAACCTCAGCCTTCAAAGGTTTGATGTTACTTGAATTATCTGTGAGCTGCTACTTTGGATGCAGTTGCCGAATTATCATATTATGCCTATTAACACAGCATTGTATTCCTGTGTGTGTTATGTCCTAGGCTGCTACTAAAAATGTGAAGAAAAATCTGTTTAGCGATACAGACACAGATAATATGACCGAGATCAGCTGGCTCAAATCAGCCAACAGGAAACCCAAACCTAAAGTGGCAGACTATAGCAGGCAGCCAGTTAAACCCACGCTCCCATCAGCCAACTCTGCATGTACGCAGATCTCTCTCCTGCAAAATCATTTTCTAGTTGTAAAGATCTGGCCATCTGTAGAGACAAACTACAAGCAGGATGAATGGCATTTTTTTAGTGAAGATGCAACATGCATTTAATGAATAACCTTATAAATGTATTAATTGTGTGCGTTTTGTTAATCGATAAGTGAAAAAGAGAAGTATGGTGATGATCTTTTATAATTTTTTTCTTATAGTTAAATCTCCATATACACCTTTATCATCACCAAAGCCAGCGAAGGAGCAAATCAACCCAAAGCTGGTGAGACAATATCTTAAGATGTCTTAAACAGGCTGTGTTTTATTACTTTATCCACTAGAGCATTTTCTTACGCACCCTAACCCTAAATTTATATTAATATGTGTTGTTAACCTTTCTGCCCGATTGGATAAATTACAGAAGAGGCAGAAGAAAGTAGCTGAACGCAAAGAGAATAAACTGCAGGCAAAAATCACTAATAGCAAACCCAAAGGAAGACCTCAGAGAGCTGCAGTCTCGACTAAAACCTACAAAGAGCCATCTCACTCGGATAGCCAGTCCAGCCAATCAGAGAGTGAGAAACCACCACCAAGAACTCAGAGAGCTGCAGCCTCGACTAAAATCTACAAAAAGCCGTCTTACTCGGACAGCCAGTCCAGCCAATCAGAGAGTGAGAAACCACCACCACCTAAGGCATGTTATTTTTCACCCAGTATTGCCTTTATTGTATTTTTTTATTCTGTATACAAGTCCTGATGAGCTCTGTATCGCTCCCCTCTAAACAGAAAAAGGCAGTCGGACGACCAAGGAAGCATCCTGTCCCAGTTGAAACCAATGGACAAGGACAGAAGAAGAAGACAAGCTCTGTTGACAAAGCACAAAGGGAGATAAGCCAAAATAAAAAGTCTGATAAAACCCCTGCACAGATTCAGCCATATCAGACAAATGAAACAAGCAAAAAGGATTGTAGTCCAGAAGATCTGACAGTGAAGAAGACCCCATCTGCACAGGGGTCAGCCAGAGGACATAAAGAATCCTGGACTGCACAATTATCTTCCACAATTGCCTCGCCTCCCTCCATTGAAAGGATGAGATGTAAGGATTTAACTGCTGTACAGTAGATATTTCCCTAACTATATCATGCGTATACATACACACCTTTTAAATCTTCATTTACTTCTACAGCAAATGAAAAACTTTCGACAAAGATAAGGTCCCATACTACACCTCTCCGTTCTTTATCCATTTCTCCAATTGAACCTGAACCTCCTAAACTAGAGCCGCTCAGCTCCGTCAGAGAAATCAAGTCCTCTCTGTGTAAGACACCAGGCATTAAACCTGCTGTGAAACCTCCCTTTCTCTCCACAACAACCACCAAATACTCTAAACAGAAGTCACCTGCTGCTCAGGTAAACAGGAACAGAAGTTTTGATCTTAGTGTGGCTTAAAGGGAAACTCAAGCCAAATATCAAAATTACCTCATGATTTACTCACCCTGAAGCAATCGAGATACACATGTCCAACATCTTTCAGACTAACATAAATGTATTTTATCTATAAAAAATTTTTTTATTGTCTTGGAGTTATTTTAGAAATTGTCCTTGATCTTCCAAGCTTATAACAGTAGAAAACAGGGATCAGGGAAAACTTCTGACTTTAAACCCAAAAAAGTGCATTCATCCTTCACAGAAGTAATCCACACGGCTCCAGTGGGTTAATAAAGGTCTTCTTCAGATAATCGATGTAATTTTATGAAAAGTCACTGTGCAGCATACCCATGGCAGCCAATGCTCACTACGCTAATACTCTCTTGAAACGCGTGGGTCCATGGTGACGCCGTTATGGGAAGCTTGTTATTATAGTTTATTAAGTTCGAAATCTGGATATTTTTCTTACAAAATCGCATCAATTGCCTGCAGAAGACCTTTTTTAACCCCTTGGAGCCATGTTGATTACTTCTGTAAAGGATGAATGGTTTAAAGTCAGTAGTTTTTCCCTGATCACTGTTTTCTACCATTATAAAGCTTGGAAGAGCGAGGACTTTTACTATTATATCTCAAAATGTGTTCGTCTGAAAGATGATGGACATGTGTATCTTGGATTGCTTGAGGGTGGGTAAATCATGGGGTAATTTGGATATTTGGCCATAAAAAGCGCAAAACTTATTTTTGTTATACCTGATTTGCTCAGTACATCTTGTAATTATTTCCTGTTCGAAATATGAACTAAATATAACACTTACATGTAAGATCTCTCCTTTGTTGCTCTTCAGCAGGATGTGCTTAGTCCGGTCCAGTCAATATTTAGTCCAACTCAGCCCCTCATCACCCCGACCCTCATGAAAAAAATCACTCTGTCCTCCCCGCTCATATCAGCAAACCTTCAGGAGGAGCAGAGAGGCGTCATGAATAAAACCAGTCCAGCATCTTACGACAGAAGGTCCATAATTTCGGTCACAATGAGTCAGTCTTCTCACGTATCTGTGAGCAACATGGCATTGATCTGCACTGACCTGGAGGTAAAGTGGTTTCTTAACTTACCAATAACCATCTAATAGAACAACATTTCAGTAACCCGCTTCTTTTTTGTGTGTTTAATAGAAAACACCAGCAAGCCGTCGAGGAAGTACGAAGGATGAGAAACCAGAATTTAAGTCAGGTGCAGAAATTAGAATTTTTTGTTAAAAATGTATTTCAGTAGTTAATATTTTTGAAGAAACATACTTTTCTTTTCTGTTAATTCTTTAGGTCCAACAGTCATCTATAAGCCTCCCAGCTCATGCCACTCAGTTAATCTATCAGAGAGAGAAGAGGATAGTGAAGAAGACAAAGAAAACAAGCCTCCATCTCCCACCCAGCTAGCTAAGAAAATGAAGCCAAGAAAGCTGTTCAAGACTAATGACAAACACGGACATCAGAACAAAAGTATTTATCAGTGTTAAGCACAATGTTACACTTCATCCTAAACAGCGGCTTAAAGGTGCACTGTGTAACTTTTAGAAGGATCTCTTTACAGAAACGCAATATAATATACACAACTATATTATCAGTGGTGTATAAAGACCTTACATAATCAACTGTATTATTTAAATTACCTTAGAGTTGTTTTTATCGACATACACCACAGGTCTCCTAACATGGAAGTGGCCTTCATGTTTCTAAAGTAGCCCTAAACAGACAAACACGCTTTGTCACTACGTTGTCTCAGTCTGTGGCAACTTCCGTAGCTTCTCGCTGTGTTTCAAAAGGGAGGGGTGAGTTGTGAACTGAGCCTTTGCTTCCAATTGGTCTCACTACTAGACGCCGCTTAAATTTACACGGTGGACCTTTAAAGCTGCAATCTGTAACATTATGGGTTAAAGTAAATAATAATCAGTGTTCAAAATTGTCTTCTTACCTTAAATGATAAGCTTGTAATAATGATTTATACAGGGTTCCCACGGGTCCTTGAAATCCTTGAAAGTTTGTGAATCTGGTGGAAAAAATGTAAAGCCCTGGGACATTTTTAAAAATATACATGCATAGATACAAGTCATTGAAAGTGCTTGAATTTATTTTATGCAAGTTTTCTGGAAAAAAATCCATATTATTCCCTGTGTAGTGTAGGATAATATCATAAAAATTCTAGACTTTTTAAGCACACGTGCTCAACTGTTCACGCTATATGCTTATATCTTCTGTATGCGAATGTTGCTTCATACCAAAATGCTTTTTTGCATAGTTGTGTGTGACACATGAAAACGCCTCGGGTTACGTATGTAACTGTTGTTCCCTGAGAAGGGAACGAGACGCTGCGTCTCCCTTGTCATACTTCCTGCGCCCTTGTAACGCCGTCTTTGGCAATATTTCAGATAGCGATATACTTCTTGGCTCCCGCGTCACCGTGTCTTTGTCATTAAACCTCACTATTGGTTAAATTTGATATACACATTCAGACACACTTACCCCTGAAGTGATACCGCAGTGATGCAGCGCAAGTTCCCTCGAAAGAGAACTGTAGCATTGTATCTTTAAGGGTAACACAATGTAACCTTGCTCTCACTTGAAATATGTCCCCACATTTAGTCCTTGAATTTGAGGGTATTGGACCTGGAAAGTCCTTGAAAGGTCCTTGAATTTGAAGGTGTGGAAACCCTGTTTATAAAAAAATTTCTTTACTGGACGGACTAAAAGGAGATATTATTATAGTAAAAGTGTGAGAATATAATCCGATTGGATGAATAACTTTTGCTCTGCCTCAGGTCCCATTGTGAAACAGCCTGTGAAGAATCAGAGCAGCTCAGAGGAAGAAGATGAGGAGATAACAGAAGAAGCAGATAACAGCAGAAAGAAAAGTTACCAGAATAAAAGGGCCAGAGAAACAACTAAATTCAGTAATGAGAAAGATTTACACTTAAATTTGTTGATATTACCTACAAAACAGATTTAATGCTCATCATCTGTATTGTAAGCGCAGTCTTAAAAAAGTACAAATTGTGTGACTCATATTTATGTATATTTCAGCTGAAGATATGGAGACGGTGCCGTCCCGTATAAAATCGAAATGCAGGCAGACTTTTGTGGAGGAAGACGCACATCACAACCAGCCTGCTCAGGAGGTGGGCTATATCTGCCATCAGTTCACCTCAGAGCTTAAGAGAAAGATCAAGGTGCTTCTCATCTCAGTATTTCATAACAGTCAGCTATAAGGAAGGAGTCAGTTAGCGGACATCAATTTACAGTATAGATTCACTTGCTTGTGCTAGTGATGATCTTGGGTCTCATTCAGTAAGTCTAGCATCATGTTAGCATCTACTACTACCTTGTCTTTTGTCAGATTCGCTCCAGGAAAATGGATCGGTACACCAGGCAGTCTATAAAGACATTTCAGCAGCATATGTTCTCTGTCCGAGTCAAAGTACAGCAGTACAGGTCAGATACACAGAGAGATTATCAGTCTCTTTAACAGCTCTGATCTTCACCTCACCATTATTTTCTGTGTGTGTGTAGTGCTCAGAAGCTAGAGAAAGTTAAACAAGTCCTATTGGGTGAAATAAAAAGTCTGGAGCAGGATGACATCGCTCTGAGGAACATGGAGGAGGAACTGATGGTAATGATTGTTTTGACAATTCACTTTATCAGTAAATAAAAAGTAGTTGCTACATGGACCAGCATGAAATTTCAAATTAGGCATTATTCATACAAAATTAGCCTTGCATTTATTTATTTTTTATTGACAGACGCACTGGAAAAAACAGGCCTTGGCTTTCCACACATACCAAGAGAAAGGAGCCAATAGGTGAGAACATATAATATGTGACCACAAAACCAGTCATAACTAGTTTATTTGTAGCAATTGCCAATGTGTGGTTCAAAATAAAAAATATTATGTCAAAAATCATTAGGATAGTAAAGATCATATTCCATAAAGATATTTTGAACATTTCCTTCTGTAAATATACATAATAAGTATTTATCATTAGTAATATGTGTTGCTAAGGACTTCATTGGGCCAATTTTTTGCACCCTCAGACTCCAGATATCTCTGCAAATATTGTCCTATCCTAACAAACCATACATCAATGGAAAGCTTATTTATTCAGATGATGTATACATAAGAAAATGACCATCGTTTTGTGGTCCAGGGTCGCATATAATATTGTGTTAAGTCTGTTAATCACTATTAATATATGTGGTTTAGATATGTGGCTCGTTCTAATCCCTGTGATTGGCATGCACACTCTTGTTTTTCTCTCAGACTAGAGCATTTGAAAAGCACATTTGAGACGGATGTGTGTGATAGTCAACAAAATGAGGAACAAATCTTTATCTCTGAGGTGAGGTTTTTAACCTTTATTGGGTGTAATTCAGCAACCTAAATTCAGAATTGTCTCATAAAGAATGTGTTTTAGTGCAACTCAGTTTAAACCCACTCTAGCTCAGTGGTAGAGCACTGCATTAGCAGCGCAAAAGGTTGTGGGTTCGGTCCATGTAACAAACGAAGAGTTTGGTTCCAAAATGCAATAAACGCCTTGTTTTTTTTTTTTATTAGTTACCACCAAAATCAGTATTGTATCAGGTCAGTATTAAAAAGTCAATTCTTAATTTTACGCAAATTCCGGTATCCGCTGTTTTATTCTGTCATCTTTTCTCCATTTTGTCCCAAATCGAGATAAATGCCAGTCCTCCTTCTTTGCAGAATGCAATAAATCTGCTCAACAACTCACAGCGCACCATTCCACGCATTGTAAACAACAATGGTCGCGCTTTGAAAACACACAGAATCCTAGTTATCTACTTTGTACTCAATCAACAAACAAACAAAAACAAAATAATACTTTTGATGGCATTGATAAACCTGTGGTGGTTTTCTGTGGCGGGGAAGAAACGAAAGCCACTCGGGCACATGGGCGAAGGAAAATGCCGGCTGTTGTTTGTTCTCACACGACAGCATGAAGCTTCTGTCATGAAGCACATTAACCCCAGAGGATCTTATGAAAAACTTTATTTTACTCAAAGTCAATGAAAATCGAACAGGACCAAAGCATTTTACAGCTGATCGCTGTCAAGAAAGATCAGTGACGATGTCCCAAGGCTGACAGCAGCAATGATAGTGTTATTAATATGACTTAAGTGTTTTCATTAATGCCATAAATGTTTATTTTTTTAATCAGTGTATATCAACTAAAGATGAATGCACATTTATGTATTGATTCAATAGTTTTATAGCATTTTGAAAAAAAAAAATTTGAAAAAATATTTTATAATAAATCTTTGAAAATCAAATTATGGATTTTAATAATTTTTTACGTTTTTATAACCTAAAGCTGCTATGTGAAAGTCTGTAACAGAAAATAGTGGTTTTCATCTTGTCACTTTCTTGTTATAGAAAACACATTTTTACCCAAATTAGTCAAAATGGATTTATTGCATTTTATAGTGATAAAATGCACATACCTTGTAAAGTACTTTAAGTCGCTTTGGATCATCTTGACAAATGCATGAATGAAATTTACAATACTTGAAGCTTTATTTTGTTTCCGTTCCAGATGTCTTTAATGAAGAACAACTTGAAGTCAGTTCAGGAGCGCTTCTTTAAAGAAATGGTGAGAAAAGACACTTTATGCACATACAGTATAGGACAAATATTTTACAGTTTTTCAGACCTGTAGATCTATTGCTTTGTTCTGAAACCGAGGGTTAAAAGGCTACAGTGTTGCAATTTCATCTTGGTTCGGTTTGCATTTACAAGGCAAAATTTCCAAACAGACCAGAGTTTGATAATACAAGTCACGTTCGTGTAAACTATCATTTAATTGGTCAGAGTCCATCTGATAGGTATCAGGTATGTTCATTCTTAAAGCCCGGGATACACTACACGATTATTGGCTGTCCCAGATGAAAGATTGCCAATCGTTGTGATTTCTGTGATCGTGGCTCTTCATTGCTGGTCCTATGTCGTACAGTGAGAGAGGTTCAAAGACAGCCGTTTTCCCGTTCTTGCGCCAAAGATAGCCTACGATAATTTTCTGACAGAGTCAGACATTCAGCATGATCAACACACAGTGTGTTTGCTGCCACGACCTGTGTACCGGTATTTGTTCACGACTAGCGCATGCTGGTGACGCAGCCGCCGCAGCATCCGTGTCATCATCTCTCAGTCAACATGCTTGTCGTACCCAAGTTTAAATGATCCATGTCGGTAATGGTCTTATAGGAGTGCAAAAATCCTGCAGTGTATTCTGGGCATAATAAAGCTATAAGAAAGCCTAGACCGACACAAAGCATTTACCATTTAAACGGAACAAAGCAATCGATCTACAGGCCTGAAAACACCTTTTCCTGCAAGCAATTTTGGCTAAAACCAGGCAAAATTTAACCATAGTCCAAGAATAGACAATGTGTATATGCTTAGAACATCCAAAACACCTCGAACACCTGTTGACTTTGCATACATGATGGAAAATTTTACATGTCGCAAGTTTTTTTGGGAAAAACGCCATGTAACCAAATTCAAGGTTATTCAGGGTAGAAGTAGGTT
Organism: Paramisgurnus dabryanus; assembly: GCF_030506205.2. Taxonomy (NCBI): domain Eukaryota; kingdom Metazoa; phylum Chordata; class Actinopteri; order Cypriniformes; family Cobitidae; genus Paramisgurnus; species Paramisgurnus dabryanus. The sequence continues at coordinate 22,256,311 of NC_133357.1, forward strand.
ACTTACAGTTATACCCAGACTATATAGTTAGCAGTCATTTCACCGTCTCAGTTATTGCTTGCTGGGTAAGAGCCACAAATATGAGCAGGACTCATTTTGAGTCAATTCTTTTCTTTGTAGCAAGAGGAAGAGTTGTTGAGTGTGAGGCGAGGATTACAAACCTTGTTCCTCCCAGATGCTTCTAGATTCTGACCTGAGAACTGCTTTATTTGGGGTAATGTTAAAACATGTTTGCATGTTTGAGTATTAAAAATGTTATGTTCTTTTTTTAAAAAAAATGAAAAGTTGAATTTTTACTAGAGAGTGTGAATAAGTGATTTGTATTTACTTGTTTTAATTTGAGTAAAAGTTGTGAAAAGCCACTTTCTATTTCATTTCCTAAAAGAAATGCATTTATTTGTTAGGTGATGAACAGATTTATGTGTGTAAAACGTTCTTTAAGTATTAATTTAACGTGATATAAGCATGTTGTATGTATTCATAGCAGCCATGTAACAGGAATGTTGTGTTGTATTTTTTCTAGTAGATTCAGTCATTTCTGAAAGCATCTAAGCTCAAAATTGTTGTTTTTTTATTCACCAGCAAGGGCCTTGATAATCCTGGGGTTTAATTGACATAAAAGAGTGGTCATGTTTAAAAGCAGGCACTCGTTTAACAAATATCATTTAGACAACATCTGCATATTATATTATTAGATTGTGTAACTTAAAGTTTTTTTGTATTTATGAATTATTAAGTCCTTTGTAAATGATATAGGCAAAGCACAGTGTTATTCCTATTTTTCATGTCAGACTACTGAAAATAAATTGTTTTAAACTTTTCTTGACTAAAGTCTTAATCTTGGGACACAAAAGTTTGTCCTCAGAAGGGTGCCCGCATACTGTACGTGCACCGCCAGATTTTGGAAACCTTTGGGCCACAAGTTTTTGCAATTTGTTGTTTTTGCAATGCCTCTTAAAAATTATACATGTGTATTAAAAACAAAACAAGTTTTAAAAAAAAAAGTTTTATATTTTGAAGACAAGTAGTGCTTACAAAGATTATTTTTCCAAGTGATGACATGAACAACCCTGTTCAAACGGACTTCTGTACAGTAAATATGAAACTCATTTTATTAGCAGGCTTATCAACCCAGATGTTTTTTGTTTCTTTTCTTTGTACCGTATTTTTTACTTTTTCTATTTTTTTGTTTAGTTCCTCAGAGCGGAGCTGGTTACATGTACACAAACATTAAACCAGAACGACTTCATCTTTTCTTAGCAGTCACTGAAATGCAGTCCGGTTTAAAAACATCAAAAACTCAATTCCTCAGCTGCGTCGGCTACGTGTTTAATGTCACCGCAGAATTTCCTCAGGTTTCTCCCTGCGGCCGCCCGCCCGCCATGGAGACGCAGCCTCCAGCATTAACCACACCCAAACAGCATTCGGCCCAGGGCGCTGGAAGAATAAGGGAATCCCAAGGCCGACGTGGCGGCTCTGGAAGAGGCACCTCCAGGATTATAACATAGACGTCACTTGCGGTATTTTCTTCACAGAAGAAAACCCTCCCTTAGGGCCTGTGAAACCTGGTTGAGCAGACAAATCAACCAAGGTGACTTTCCTAATCACGACAATGATGTACCAGAACAAGACTTGATTATAATTAATAATTATATGACCATGATTGTGCAAAAACCACCTATGACAAGATAACACCACTTTTCTTTTTTAATCAGGCTGTTTATCTTTAGCTTTCTGGATTTGTCTGATCTAAAAATAGCACTTACACATTTGTAAGAGAAGACCCCACAAACATACTGACCTTGTAAGGTGCTTGCTCGAAGCGTGTACCTCCATCTCGGTGCTTTTGAACTCGTTGAGCTCTTTGCGGATGGCTGCCTGTAAAATAAAAAGCCACTTTAATGGCTCCTCAAGTGACCTGATACACTGAGAGTGAACCCGGGGCTCTCTATTAGGAGTAAACATAGCGATGTGGGCAGGCTATTTAAAATCCTAAAAGCATGTGGACTACTGACACTAATTCGATTAGTTTTTATATGCTTCACAAATGCATCACGTTTACCAAATTTACCGAAAAACTGGAGGTTTAAACTCAAAAACCTTAAGTCTTAGGAGTAAACAAAGAGCTTTGCTGACATCAGCATTCTGTACCTTGTCGGCCGCGGACAGTCTTGTCCAGGGTTTGTCAGCTCTCCGATCATAATCCTGGGCTTTGGCAACCTCGACATAGTCACTGAAGCGGATGAGAATCTTTCTTTCCCTTAGTTCATCGACTGTTGGCCTCTGGTTGAGCTATAAGGTTAACAGCAAGGTTTTAACAGGACTGCTAGTTAACTAATGAGGATACTGTATGTCTAATATGATCATACATGCTGTTATTGATTTTTTTTTAAAGCAGTTCATGCTTTCGACCAATTTGACATAAGAATTGATATAAAAAAAGAAATCTGGCTTTGTATCCGTTTCCTTTAAACTGATCATAAAATTAAATCCATCTTGATTCATGCATTTCTGAAATCGCTGTAGGTTAGCAATGTGTAAAAAATATAGAAGCCCAAAATGTCATTTGACATACCAGCAGCCTAAATGAAGATGTATACCTTTCTATTAAGCCGCTGTTTGATCTCTCTCCGTTCCTCTTGCTCTGTCTGATCATTTCTCTCTGAAAAACAGATGATGATCAGACACAATGAGGGTGAGGTAATCAACCACAGGACAATGACAGAGCAGAATCTGATGCTCGCACAGGGGTCACAGTGACTCCCATCTCTAATGTTTGAGCAATACTTGTTTTGCACAGCTGTATCTTATCTGACAGATAACAACAATCTGCTTAATTTAATACTCTTGCTATTTTGTGTTACCGTATTTAGATAGCAGTTATTATCAGCACATGTATGCATTCTGTTAGGTCAGATTGGTTTTTTCACATCCGAGATAAAAATAAGAGTACTTGAGTGTATTAATATTTTTTGCATTATAAAAAACTACTTAAAAGTAAAGTTCAACTTGAAGTAATTGCAAAAAAAAAAACAATTAATACTTCAATTGATTTTTAGTGAATTGAAATAAATGGTTTCTCAAATGAGCACAGTACATGTTCTTAAAGGGATAGTTCACCCCAAAATTAAAATTATTTCATTTACTCACCCTCATGCTGTTACAAACATGTATTTATTTCATTTTTTCTGATGAACACAAAGGAAGATATTTTGAGGAATGTTTGTAAACAAACTGATCAGAGGCCCCATTGACTTTCATAGTAGGAAAGAATAATACAGGTAGGGGATTTATTTTTATCAGAAAAAAGAAAATTATACAGGTTTGTAACAACATGAGGGTGAATAAGTAAAAAAAGACAGATTTTTTATTTTTGGGTAACTTATTCCTTTAAGTTTATCTTAATAAGAGTACTAAAGAATATTAAGTAAATATTTTATGTGTGTACATAGTAAATTTACTAAGTACTTGCAAAGTGCAAGTTCATCAAAACTATGCAATGACACATTTGTAGATATATTTAACAGTATTAAAGGTCTTCACATTCATTTTATTATTCACTTCAAGTCATCCATATTAAAAAAAAAATGCAATACATTTTTGTATAAAAAAATGAATGATGTTAACACAATTTTATTTTTAAACATTTCAAACATTAAAGCATACACGTTCAATCATAATATTATGTTTCATTACTTTATTTAATTAATACAAGTACATGAAAATAATTGTAATTAATAAAGTATGACCAGATACAGATAGATAGATAGATAGATAGATAGATAGATAGATAGATAGATAGATAGATACTATAATAATATACTCACGTTTTAAGATATTTCTGCTTTCCAGTTCTTCAACGGCCGGCCGTTGACTGAGTCTCCTGCGGATAAACAGCACAATGATGTTTTGTACCATGATTTAGTTTGAATAAGATGCGGTGATGAGAGAAACTCAATCGGACAGAGCCTCGTGTACTCCAGCGCGCTCCTCATCTGTCTCCACTACAGCGCACAATCTGTCTGATACCGACCAACTTCTCATACGATTTAATGTAAATCTGCTGTCGATTCGGCGAGAGAGACCTCGTGTTGCCTGCTGGGGCGCGCGCTCTTTTGAAGAGGCTGGCGCGTGCCGAGCGCGAGCTACCGTATGTTGCGCACTCTCCGTCCACTGTCCTTTGTAGTAGTATCATAATTAGGTTACGTGGACTTAATACAATATGAAGGTAAATAGCGCGCATAGAGCAACCACTTGGTCATCCCTACTACGAATGTGTCCATTTTTATTGTTCTTTTATCTTTATTTAGCATACTGTATATTAAACTCAGTTTTAACAAAAACAGAATAAATATGGCAACCTTCACAGAGGTTTTTATTTCAAATAAAGCTCTTTATTTCTGATTACGTTAGTATCTGTTATCTGCTTTTAACTTTATAGTGTGTTGTGTGTGTATTTATATCAGTAGCTCGATTGTAGCTCCGATGCACAATAATTGTCTGCCAAATGCTTAAATTAATTGAAAGTATCATCTGATATATGAATATGTGTGTCTTAAATATATTTCAATTGATCAGATTTCTGTGTGGGACGCTCTGTGTGGTATTCAAATCAAATCAAAATATTATTATGCGTGAATCAGTGTATACATTAGATCAGATCCTTAAGGTAATAATCATCTAATGCCTATGCAGGTTATTATTAATAATCTGAAAACACATTGAACCCACTCTCTCAGTCAGGCAGTATAACACCGATGTCACTCATATAAGCTGAGTAAGACGGGATTCCAGCAGATGTGCCAGCATTAACATTTCATGAACCGAAATGGAGATGTATTCCCAAAGCCCTCCTTTAGAAGCCGCCTGGATATGATTGACCCGTATCACGAGTCGCCTAGCAACAGTAGCTTCCCTCTGAATGCTGAAACAAAGGAAGCTACACTAGAACCTATTGGTATTGGTCTACATAATATACTGTATAGTTCAATCTGAGTGATTGATGCTAATGTGCTTACCGTTAATTATGAGATGTTGCTATGAGACCATACTTCAGTATTGTGTTTTCACTAGCAAGCAGGATGGAGATGGAGGAGGGGAACATGCACTACCGTCCATTATTTACCAGTCTGAAATCTAAAAATAGCTCCAGCTGTGTTGATCTTCGGTGGAGTAGAGCAGGAAAGCTAAAGATAGGATGGTCATGACATACTGCCATCATTTTGTGTTTTACTCAGACGGCAGGTGCATTGACATTAAAGCAACACCAAAGAGTTTTTTTTACCTTAAAATAACGCTTCCAAAAAAGTTTCAGTGGTTCATCCACTCAAAACAGGGTGAATGGCACTTTCACATTCGCTTTGCAGCCCTCTATCGGCCAAAACCGCACTAAAGAAGTTTCCAACCGTCGGGTAGTGGTCCTGTAGTCCGAGTGAATACTACAAAAACTTGCTTTACGGCAGACCTACAATCCAATCAGAGCCAGCTATGCCTCAGTATTTATGACAGTGGGTAATGGACAATTACGCTTCTAACCTGTAGGGGGAGCAAAGAGCCAAAAGTCTTTGGTGTTGCTTTAAGGTTTGACGCTGGCATAGTTTAAGCTTTAAACTTTAGTGTGTAAAAATAATTGGCCAGTTATTCCTGTCAATTAAAACAGGGTTAGGAAACGCATTAAACTGTGTTGTGTGTAAAGGAAATGTTAAAGGTCCAGTGTGATTTTTTTTAGCGGCATCTAGCGATGAAATTTTCTAGCATGTGGGGGAAAGTTGTAACGTTTGCACTCCTGTCACTTTCAGTGTAATTATATGATAACGGTAGGTCCCACAAACAAACTTTAAGTGTTCATTTTTAGCAGAGATGTGTGTGTTGATTGTGTAAAAATATATATTAATCTAACTTAAATATTTTTTGAATGATAGATTCAAAGCCAAAAAGTGTAACTTTGTGCCCCGCTCTCCCCTACTAATAAATTGTATAATGTAGCTTGGTCAGAGTCGATAGTGTAGTGGGCAGTGCTCCGATATATGGGGCCCACACACTTTCCCCTTTTTCCACCCTGTACTCTCCAATCAAATAAAGGCAAAAACGGTCCACAAAAGTGTATAGCTTGAATGCACATTTGCTTTGGATAAGAACTTTAGCAAATTGTATGTTTCATCCAACATACTGTATGTGAAAATGGCAGGGGAAGGCTTCTAGTCATGACCCCTAACAGGTAAGTTTGGCAGCTGGCTCCACCACCTGGCTAGATTTGTAACTTGCTAAATCATCAGAGTAAAAATGCCAGTCACAACATAACAGGTGGATTTATGTTATTCACATTTTTGAAATAAGTGCTTCGGTTTTCAGGAACAAGCAGTTCCTCTTCAGTGACAGGGTAGTGCACAATAACTGATGGATGCATTTTCCTACCCGCTTCCTTTAAATCAATGGTCTCCAACATGGTACACACGGGCACCAGGTTGCACGCCACAGCACATTCTGTTAATAGCCTCAATTGTAATATTTATTCTTTACATATTTCTTATATTAGCTAGGCTTCTTTTATGAATGTTCACATTTTAAACAAAGATAAAACACATCAGCAAGTAAAATAAAATTAGATCAACAAGTAAAACTTAAAAGTTTTGAGTAGACTATATTAAAAAAGTAGCCCTCCAGATTGTTTTATCCATTGTGGTAGACCTTGCTCACAAAAAGGTTGGAGACCCCTGCTTTAAATCAATGCATTAAAGGGATAGTTCACCTAAAATTTTAATTCTGTCATCATTTACTCACCCTTATGTTGGTTTAAACCTGAATGAGTTTCTTTATTCTGTCGAATACAAAAGAAAATATTTTGATAAATGATGGTAAGTACACAGTTGGCAGTACTCATTGACTTCCACAGTATTAGTTTTTCCTACCATCAACGGAGTTCAACGGATACCAACTGTGTGCTTACCATCATTTATCAAAATATTTTCTTTTATGTTCAACAGAATAAAGAAACTCGGTGAGCTTCAACAAGCATGTGCGCACTTGTCAAATTGCTTAAACAATTCCAAAATATCTATCTGGATAGTAATGAATGTTAATAATGGCCTTAACAACATTAACAGAAAATGAATTTTAAATTCAGAGGAAGAGCAACTTATTACATTTTAATAAAAGATTACACACAAACAATTGTTTCAAACATAAATCTTTGAAAGAGTTAGTGGGGTGTATTTTTAATTCAAACTATTTCAATAACATTAAACAAAGTCTATATTAAACCTATTTAATTCTAATCCAGTTTCATTCAGTAGTAAATAAGCATCAATCTATTTCTGTACCAATTGTTTATGTAAATAAATCTAACATTTTTCCTTACATTTTAATCTTCTGCAAGCCTGTATAGGCTCTGCCATTACATAACTAGTCACGATCACTTATCATGGTGTGTGGACATTTTAGCACCTGGTGTCTATTTCTACTGCATGAACAAAATGCTCTCAAAGCTTAAATTAACCCAAAAATGATGTCTGTTTCTTCGAAGAATTAATATTGCGCTGTTCATGCTGGTGGTGAGAAATACCACAACTGACTGCAAGAGTTAATCTGAACACATCTGTAACTGCATGGGGCACAGGGACGGCCCGCCCTCACGTCTGCCCTGCCTGAGCTTAACAGTTTTCCCTAACACTTTGATGTAAAGATCAGATATGATATAATACACTGCCTCTGGCCACCTGTTAGGTTTATATTTCACATTTAGTTTCTTTTTATTTGACATTTGACTTGTCATCACACTTAGTAGCTGCTGATGTTTACTGTCTCTTAAAGAGATACAAAGTTTAAATACTGTTCAATTACATGGACCAGAGCACATGTAGGGAAAATCAACATTTTGTTTCATATAACTAAGGCATAGTCCTGGATTAATCTAAACCCTGTCCAGGAAACTGCCCCTAAAAATGTTTGTTAAAGGCACAATATGTCATTTTCGCAGGTAGAGGTCGCTAAACAACATCGATGGAGTAGCTTAATGACAGTGTGAAAAAGTGTGGAACGATAGGAGTTTTACAAATCGATCCGACAGGACTCACAAATCTGGTTCATGGATGACGTAATAAAATAAAGTTTTACAACCGCTACATCAGTGGCCGCTCGTGACTGCTCATCCAAGAGGTGCTTATTCAAAATATGTGTGTCATGTGTTGCGTTTTCAAAATATGTGTTTGTTGCGTCATGTTAACCATGTGCATCACGTGTTTTGTCAAAATAAGTGCCTGCTGCACATGCGTCAAAACCGTTTATGATAAAAGAGACGCTCACGTTCACAAAATACACGCAAGAGACTCCCTTAACAGTAAACTCTGATTATGCATGAGATTATGTGAGTATCTGGCAAATGCGAGCGTCTCTTTTATCATAAACCCTTTAGATGCGTCTGCAGCAGGCACTTATTTTGACAAGACACGTGATGCACACACGATCACTCGACGCGCAGAACACATATTTAAAAATTACGAACCACACACATGACGGGCTACATACATGTTGATGAACTTCGCATGGGGCGCCCTCGAAAAAAAGAAGTCACCGGCCGCCACTGCGTTACATTATAATGTGTGGCCTGATAGAGGCAACAACAGATTGGCGTGCTAGACGTTAAAGCTTCTACGTTATCATTTGCCATATGATACTGAAGTATCATGAGAGCAACGTAACAAAACATAACCCGGACATGATGTCATTGACTGGCGCGACCTTATGAACAGGGAAGGAGCGCTTATTTGGGATAAGAAAGTACACATGTGAACACATTACTGTATGTAACGATGTGCTAGTCGTGTTTGGATATTTTCATGCAAAATTTGCACATATTGTGCCTTTAAGGTATTGCTTCTAACTAGTCACAAAAGTTGTGGCCTTCATATATCATTAATATAATCGAATAGGTGGATTAACCAGCGAGATTAATTTACTCACTTCAAGTCGAAACTCAATCACCACCATCATATCATTTGTGTTCATGCTTATGTATTCCAAAAGAGTCCAGCAGGGGGCAGTGTAATATTTGATAAAGTAAACGCACACGTGTGACTCACTTGGCAAGTTTCATTTCGATCTGTTGCCTGATCTCCTGTCTCTCCTGGTCAGTTCGTGCAGGAAAAATGTTCCTGTCCTCCAGCTCCTGTTTGCTGGGACGATTTCGAAGCTTCACAGCCAGCAGCTCCTTTGTCATTCTCCTTGGCAATGTACCTGCGCATATAGGAAGATTTATTGCCATTTAACTTAATGACTACACAGTTCAGAACAACAAATCTATCTAATAAACATGAAAAACCACTGGTGTACATGTGTGATATACAATTGAATAGATAGATAGGCAGACATACAAATAGATAATAAGCAGCCAAACATGCATACAGCAATACATAAAATATACGCAACAATATAAAAAATTATTTTATAAGAGTATTTTTTTGTGCATATATTGTGTATTGCGGTACGCATGTTTGGCTGCTTATTACAGAAGTATATTTATTATACAGACTACTATATAGGAATGGCAAACCTACCTGATGATAAAAATAAATTATCGAAATGATTGATGACATTATCTTGTATGTAAAGCTATTACAATTGATAAATTCAGGGATGATTTGTGACGATGCAATGCAACACAGCACAATATAAAAAAATGTAAACAATACAAGTAAAAATAATCTGTTGATTGCAATAGAAAATAATGCAAAGTTATATCCACTACAGTCTGTAACAGGGGCGGAGCCCCGAATGTTTTTTCCAAAGCCCTGTATCTGTTCACATTTCTAAAATGAATTCATTAAAGGCGGGGTGCATGATTTTTAAAAAACACTTTGTAAAAGGGAGTCGAGCAAAGTACCAAAACACACTTGTAGCCCTTGGCGTGCCTGCTAACCAACATCATTGCCTGGGTTGCATATGTGTGGGGCGGGTCTATAAAGAGAAGGTCCAGTTTCTTTTGGGGTAGGGGCGTGATTGTTTAGGTGATTTGAAATGTCAACATTGGCCATCAGAAATCATGCACCCCGCCTTTAAGTACGCCAGGTCAGTGTTTTAGAATTTTTAAGATGTCTCCTTATATAAAACCTCCTTCCAAGATGTTTGAAATAGATGTGTTCGACTTCATGCCGCGCCACAAAAAATTATAGGCGGATGACATCACAGTATATCGCTCTCACAGTACTGTGATGTCATCCGTCTGTCGGTTCTTACAGGATGGTGTCGACACAAAGAAAGAGAGAGAGTAGGAACCAGGTGAGGAAGTGCACATATAGTGTATAGTATAAAATTGTTATAGGGACAAAACAGTAATTACAGCAGAGAAAAAAACGAATTATGCCACATTAAATGCTTTATTATTAAATGGAGAAACATTTTGTCTAATTTCAGGTGGCAGGAGTTAAACTCACTGTCACAACAAAATTTGTTGTGCTATGGTTTGAGAGTGATAAATATAAAGAGCAATTAAAAAAATAGTTTATATAGCTGCCGTGACGGGAAGAAAAATCTCTTCTCACTCCTGGACCCCCTAAATTTGGGCTAAGCCCCAGTGGCGACCCGTGACTTCTTTTTTTAAGGGTGCACGATGCGAAGCTCATCACAACATGTATTTAACCCATCATGTGTGGCTCGTCATGTCAAAATATGTGTTTGGCGCGTCATGTGAACCTATGGGCATCACGCATCATGTCAAAATAAGTGCCTGCTGCAGACGCGTCCATAGGGTTTAAGATAAAAATAATCTCATGCGTAATCAGAGTTTATTCTTCAGGGAGTGTCTTGCGTGTGTTTTGTGAACGTACACTGCTAAGCCCCACAAAGTCTGTCTCCGCCCATGGTCAGTAACACATAACCAGACGTTCTTTTACTTAAAGGACAAGTTCGGTATTTTAGACTTAAAGCCCTGTTTTCAGATTGTTTATGGTGAAATAGAATGGTTTTGACTGAAATTTCGACATTTTTGGCTGCCCTGAGAATTTTCGCGTGTTTGTGTTTCACCTCACACCTCTACAATGGGTTTAATGGTGCACTGGAACAATCCTTCCTAAAATGCATTAAACTTTCGTTTACAAAGACGTGAAACTCACCGAGTGGTCAGGGGTGTTCACTGGTATGCTCACACAAAAATCGCTACAAAAGATGCTTTCCAACAGCTGTTTTAGCATTCATTGTTAACTTGTGGACCTATTTTTCCAAACGCCTCACACCCGTATATTCTTCCGCTTAGAGCTTGAATAATAAACACTCCAGCCCAGGTGGTGGCGCTAATCCGACTTTGCCAATTGCAAGAATAGAAACAAAGTTCCCGGCGCGGAGTAATACCGTACCTCACAGCACAACTAATACAAGTCAATGGAGTTGGTAAAAACTACGATAAAACCTGTTGGAATGCGTCTTTTGGAGCGATTTTTGTGTGAGCATACCAGTGAACACCCCTGACCACTCGGTGAGTTTCACGTCTTTGTAAACAAAAGTTTAATGCATTTTAGGAAGGATTGTTCCAGTGCACCATTAAACCCATTGTAGAGGTCTGAGCTGAAACACAAACACGCGAAAATTCTCAGGGCAGCCGAAAATGTCGAAATTTCAGTCAAAACCATTCTATTTCACCATAAACAATCTGAAAACAGGGCTTTAAGTCTAAAATACAGAACTTGTCCTTTAAATCAGTACTCCAACCTTTCACAGTACAATTTAACTTTACAAATAATAACCAGCATTTGTGGTAATAATACCATATGTGACCCTGGACCACAAAACTATTCATAAAGGTCTTAGCTGAATAAATTAGCTTTCCATTGATGTATGGTTTGTTAGGATAGGACGATGTGTGAAAAAGTACATCAGGTGCACTTCAGTTACATCCGTAGGTAAACATGTTATTTTATTTATGACTAATACGATACACTCACCAGAAATGACAGATTCATTCCAGCTGTCAATGTCATAGATAATTCCTGAAGCATCAGTGAAGCAGTTGTCCTGTCTAACATTCTCCTTGTTTTCCTCCGCCTCCTTTCTGTTCTCACAATCTCCGCTTGTCTCCCGATCCACGCTAAAGGCCAGGAAAAATTATAATAATATTAAGCATAAACAAAAACAATTTTTAAACCTCCTAAAAAGACTGATGATAAATGGTTTAACATGCGTACCTTTCTTGTCTTAGCTTTGTTGCAAGTGCACGGTGCAGTTCCTCTATTATACAGCTAGGGGGCAGCGGCGGATATATGCTGCCTATATGTGGTGAACTTACAGAATTAGTAAAAGGCCCTCTTAAAACTACCGGACTGGGGCCGTCGGGGAGTCTAGGCAGTTCTTTCGGGAGAAAACAGTTTGAGTGAGGCACAGTTGAGGTGATGACTTTACCCGGGTCTGCGGAAACAAACAAACCATCACAGTCACAAAACGCAATGATTTTGCTTTTTAATGTGTGGAGATGAACACACCTTCCTCCGGACTGAGCTGAGAGGTGAGATTGCCGTGACTGCTGGGAGAAGACGGTTCGTGCGGTTCATCTTCCTCATCTTCATCTCCGTCCTCAGCATCTTCCTCAGCATCCTCGTGTTCGTTCAAAGATGGAACCGCATCTTCTTCTTCCTCTTCGTCATTCGAGTTTGGTTCTTCTGTTGTCTCGCTGTCCTGTATAGAATCTAATATGGGCAGAAAATAATAATGTTAATTTTTTTTAAATCATGAGAAGCTATTTGACAGTTATTACCGTGTAAACCCAACATACAGTGTGAAAAACAACATACTTGTATATATCTCTACACAGTGTTAGCGTAACATTTCAACAACTAAAGCACCTCTGTAACTACTCACTTATCATTTCTTCATGGTAAAACAAAGGTAAGTAAATGAGTCTCACCTTTCCACTCACCGATAGGCAGATTGTCTTGTTCTGAGCTGAGGTACTCCATGCTACTGATGCTGAGTATCGGCCCCTGAGAGCCCGGCAGGCGCATCTTTGCATCTGAGATGCCCTGGATGGGAGAGCTTTGATCTGGAGAGTGAAGTCCACAGGCCAGGGCCACATCTACACACACAGAGCAGATTAAATTAGATATTGTGCATATCCCACAATCAATTGATCTACTATCAAGGCCATTATAGCCGATGTCCAATTTTACCGGAGGATTGTCACTGAAAACGCTATTGTAAGGGACACAGGTAAAGCTTATTCACTTGGCCCAGGAAAAGAGCGGGCACCCATAAAAATGTCCTTCACTACCAGAATGTCCCATCACTCTAGCAATTCTAGCAAATGTCCCAGAAATCTAGCAATTCTTTAGCCATCTTAGCTGCCATTTGTGCATATATTCACATTTTCTTGGCAAAGCTCTGCTGGATGATGCGATTTTCTCATCATGTAATGAAACTTTTTCGTCATGAAAAGTAATGAAATGAAAGTTGCCTACTGTTCGATATATCCATTTCCCAACAGATCTCTTGGCTGTAGTACAATTTTGTAAGAAATACAGTCAGCTAATCCTCAAAAACATTTTGGGTTTTTGTGTTTAACATTTTCAAATCTATCAAAACTCCAGTCCATTCTCATGAGGTAATAGCACGTAGTGTAAAATGTCGTGCAACACATACATCAAATTCCAAATTCACAATCCTTCCCGTTCACTTAATATTGCGCATCCTTTCGAGGTGTTTTATTTGTTTCTCTTTTTTCAGTTTTTTTTACCATTGTTGCTTGGGATTGGACCACTGATCTATATAAATTACTGGATTGCGCACAGAACGCTTAATGTAACAGCGTGAGATGAAGCCAGAGCAGAGTTCGAGCGGCCATCTTGGTATACCCAACCGGCAGAGGGCGTCATTGAATTCCATTCAAAATCATGTTTTAAATTCACCCGCTTTACAGCGTCTCAGTCACACAGGTTTATTTTTAGGATATGTGTACATAAATTAATTGTTAATTCTGGTGTTATTTGCAATGTTTATGTTTTAATCGGGCAGGATAATGGATTTATAAAAAAAAAACTTTAAGTGAGTGTGTTACTCTGCATTCTGTTAATGACACGGATATAAATAACGTTTTTTTTGACATTCAGCTACACGGTAGTGATGGGAGAAACGAAGTTTTTCGAAGCTTCGAATCAATTGAACCAATTGCTTCGAAAATTGATTCAGTTTTTCGAAGCAGTTCGAAACCCACACACGCTGGCGACCCCTGCTGGTCAAAATAGTGTATAAGCAGATGTGTCCAAACATTTTACACTTTTTTTACAAAATAATAGCAAGATTTGTATTAAAATATGTTTAAAAAATTATTTAACTTAAGACATAATTAAAAGTGTATTATGTGTTTTTAGTTTTATTTAGGGCAAACAAATGAATAAAACTAACTACCCTTTTAATTATGCACATTTTTGTCATTAAATCTGTCTATAAACAAAAAGTAGATAACATGGCAGTGTTATTAGTCAGAAGGATGGATGGTTTATAAACTTTCATAATAAAACTGACCCGAGTTCACCTAAATTTGTTAGACACTGGTCATGTGATCAACTCCCCCTAGTGGTGAACCATCGGGTTTTCGAAACGTTTCGAAACAGTTATGACGTAATGAAGCCTCGTTTGCTAAAATCACGTGACTTGGGCCAGTTTGAAACAAGCTCCGAACCACTGATTCGAAACAAAAGATTTGTAAATGTTTCGAAGCCTCATGAAGCAGTGCTTCGAAAACGACCATCACTACTACACGGTCAGCGTTATTTCTCTAAGTAAGTTTAGGTAACTTGTAAGTTTAGATAACATAATTACAAAACCAGCAAATTATTGCACATACGGTATAAAGCATTATTATTTATTTATTTAGATTTCAGAATGAGCAAGTTTGTCATTAATACTAAATATGCTGCGGTCTGTCTGCAGATCTGATACTGTAATGAAGATAAATGTATAGTAATTGATTAAAAACTAAAATGTACAACTTTCAGTAAATAACTAGTACAGGCTTAGGACGTTTGCGTTGTAATAATGTACATGGTAACGTCAGATATAAAAACGAAGATGAATAAAATTATGTTTTATCATTAAAATCTGATAACGTCCATTGATAATAGAATGTTTAGGTATACCAACATGGCGGCGCGGTGGCTTCACAATCCAGTCATTTGATCAGTGGATTGGAGTTAGAACAACTTTCTCTAACATAAATTACATCATAACACCAACTCCAAGTGACATGGTTTAAAAAAAGACAAAAACATGGAAAACCTATATATTAGATGACATTAATTTAATATAAATTAAATTAAAAATCCTAATCTAACCCCAGATCCAAATGACCATGGTTTAAAAAACAGAAAAGGACTAACCCCCCCCCCCATTGAAGAGTTATCTTGTCAATTAAGAGAAAACATTTGCAGTGTTTCCCATACATTGATTTATGTGTGGTGGGCCCACCACAGAATCAACACTGGCCTCCACAAATATATTTTTCATGATTCCCATTTACATTTTAATTTAACCATTTAAAACGTCTTAATTAATTGCAGCGAGCGCTCAATGCGCCTCCCTCCTCGTTGCGTGCAGCGCCTTAACAGCATCAAATAGTAAAACACGACGCAATGACGTCACATATATGCTAATCGGCGTGTGACATCATTACCGCCACAGTCTCTCAAAATCCTGTGGGAAACCCTGCTTTTGCATGAAAAAAAATGGTCCTGATGAGGTTTTATGGTTATCTGTAATACCGCTATTATCCACGAGATGGCACACTTACCCAATTTATAAAAAAACTGAAGCAAAAATATTTATTCATTTTAAACTCTATGTATGTTTTGATAATCGTTCTGAATCTGATCTCTAACAAAACTCTTAAACAAAAATGCAATGACTTAAGCAATGAATAAAGTCTATAAAAATATAGACAGGATGAAACTTTTTTACCTGTTTTTTTTTTTTAAAGCAGAGGGTCTTTCTTTCATTTGATATATTTGTATGTTTATATATTTTTAGAAGAGATATTTTCTGTAAGGCATTTTGTGAAACTTTTGTGAAAATCCCAAAAAATGCTGGTGGGCAACTTAAAAAAAAAAATGTTGGTGAGAAATGAGTTAAGACGCCAATACATAAAATGACCAAAAAGATACGGCATATTAAGTGAACGGGAAGGACTGTATTGCACAACTTTTCACACTGTGTGCTATTTAGCTATTTATACGTATGAGAATGGGTTGCAAGACTCTTATCAGCAAAAGCTTTATCAAGTGAGTATACATACTGGGAACTATATTCTCAGAAGACGAAGCACTGCTACATGGGCGGAGTGATTTGCACAACTCTGACCGAACTCTCTGCTCCTCACCAGGGGCTTCCATGGTGCTGGAAGCAAATCACTCCGCCCATGTAGCGGTGCTTCGTCTTCTGAGAATATAGTTCCCAGTATGTATACTGTTAAAAGATCGCTGTGTCTCATATCACCTTGTTATTTTTATACGGTGTGACTATACAAATCACAACATATAAATAGGAAAATATTCGCGTTATTTTGTCACTTATTGGGAATAGTTTGCTAGCTGGAGCCATTCACTTCCAGACTTTGTGCTAAGCTAAGCTAGCGGGGGCTGCGTCAGACAGAGTTACGGGACGCACGAAGATGAGAAAAGTATGTATGGACTTATCTAACACTGGGGGATACGGTGAATAAGCTAAATTCCCAAAATCTGGGCGTGTTCCTTTAAGTTACCGTAAGTGTGTCTGTATCAGATCTCATAGGAGTTTGTATGTATTTCACACGTTGGCTAATTCATATAACTTTGTACAAAGCAAATCGTGCAATTGTTAGAAAAAAACTATCATATAACCCCGCCCCACACCCCAACGTCATGAGGCGAAAGCAAATTGTCCAAAATGTACGAATGTGGTTGTACAAATTAAAGGTCACATAAAATGGCAATTTTCAAGATGTAATATTACTCCCAGTTGTCCCCAAAATGCGCCTGTGAAGTTTCAGGTCCAAAGTGCAGTTTTTGTGTGTGTGCTGCTTCCCTCCACGTTTATCTACTGTATACTAAAAACATACACCGTTTTTAATACAATAATCAACTTACTTTATTGTTCATAATGTATATGTGGTAATGAATTATGTAAATATAATTTAAATTAAAATTGTGACCTAACTGCTGTCTTTGGACGGCTGTGGGCGGGGCCTGTGCAAAGTGACATCACTCTGCTCAGAAAAGTCCAACAGCGGGGATTTAAATAAGCAGTGAATTTTATTATTAGATTGTAGTTGTGTACACACACAGGCAACATACGCTTATTTTGAAAAAACATATAAAAGTGAATCTCTCATATTTGGTGACCTTTAATAAGAAATTAGCCACCTCGTAAAATACGCCATGAGATTGTGCTGGTTATTAAGAGTGTGTATTATCTCAGTATTGACCTCATGACCTTGATGTTGCTACCAATGAAGTCACATGAAAATCTCTAAAAGTCTTTCCATCTTTGCCCTCTGCACAGCAACAGCAACAGTTCTCCTCACGGCTGTAAATGACCTCTGTCATTCTGCTGATTCAGTGCTGTTTTATATGCCACTCCTTCTAGATGTTGAGTCTCTATTCGATCAGTAGCATACTTTCCTCCAGTTCAATTTGTCAATGACAAACAGCCGCTTGTTTCATTTGTGAATCATAAATCATACTGTATCTCGGGTGTGACTGGGCAGCTGCCCTTACTCTGCTTCTCAGTGTACTCTTGGACAAGTATTGCAATACCAGTGTTTATTGTTTCACATCCTTCATAACTATATCTGCATTTAAGAATACAATACATAAAATAGAGATCTTATTATTAATCTAATAATATTAATCTAGTATACTAGTTATGCTAAAAATAATAATGAGAATTTTAATAAATAGATTTACTTTAATACTATCTTAATATGACAGGTCCTTCAAATGATAACTGTAAAGACTGAAGCAAACACACATTCTGTACTCTTCAGGTTTACTAACAGCCCCACCATTTATAATATCACCAGCAAAAAAAACAAATGCACTAAAGCACGGCTTGACTCACCTGTAGAGCTCTGCTTCAGCTTCTCGTTTTTCTTTTTCCTCCATTTCCACGGTCTGAAAATGCGCCCTAGCGTTGCCAGCTTACTGTGTCGACGGATGGGAGGGGTGTGGACTCCACTCACTAGACAGCTGGAGCGCAAAACCTTCTGTTGCTCCATTACATCTGTAACACACACAAGACTAAATATTAATTCAGCATACAGCAGTCATGTCCAGCGATGCTATTTACATGCTGTAAAAAACTGTACTGACAGACTATTTAGAGTTTGAGCATTTATACAGACAGCCAGACAGAAGACGACTTCAGGTCGGATCTGTACCGTAGCTGCTGACTTTAGCCTCGTTCAGACCACCAGCGAATTTCTCACTGTGTGACGCTCGTTTCTTTCAAATCTGGTGAAACTTTCTTGCGTCGCTGGACACGCCCATCCAATCGCCATTGGTCGCTTTTGCTCATGTTGCCCAAGCTTCAATTGAAATGAATGAGTTGCTAGTCACTGGCGGACTGAATGGGGCATTTGGCACATATACAGCCCGGAGTCATCTGGGGGCTGTTTACACTTGGTATTAAGATGTGTTTTCATTGATCGGATCACAAGTGGACGACAGAGACACATTACGTTTACACCTGGTATTTAAATCCGTCTCTTTTGTCCACTTTCGACCGCATCTGTCCTGAATACTGTGAGGGGACGGTCCGTGAGACGGTGGGCGAGTCTCTCTGCTGTCCTTCAAACCCGAGCGGGAGTAATTATGAGTTTATATGGACGCAAACTAATATTATGTCAGAGTGCACTGCTTGTTTAGCAAGTATACATGCTGCACAGTGTTTTGTACGTTTATATGTTGGAGCTTTCTCTGAATTTTCAACGCAATTGATGAAATAGGATTGCGCAACTTTCACACGGTTTCAAAACGAAACTACGGAGAACACCCGCAGTAGTTTTATCAATGAAACGCTTAAAATAGCGCTGTTCACTGTATGTTCACGCCAGAAGTCAAAAAATGACGTAAAACTTGTGTTTAATACCTCAGATTAGATAAATGGGCGGAGAGAAGGCGGTCGCGTGTGGCTGTTCGAACACATTCAACCACATTTGCGTTCCGCAACTCCAAAGCGATCCAATCGAAAGTGGTTTTGACTACCTCTGGATGTGGTTGAAAGTGGTCGAAAGTGGACGCGTTCAAAACGTTTTGAACACAGTTTACACCTGGCATTAACGTCGTCTACTTGTGATCCGATCGACGAAAACGCATGTTAATGCCAAGTGTAAACAGCCTCCTGGATTACCTCAACTGAATGCTTAAAGGAAAACACCACAATTTTGCAACATTTTATTATGTTCTTACCTTAACTTAGATTAATTAATACATACCTATTTTTTCAATGCATGCACTTAATCTTTGTACAGCATGTTGTAAGCGTGTTAGCATTTAGTCTAGCCCCATTAATTCCTTAGGATCCAAACAGGGATGAATTTAGAAGCCACCAAACACTTCCATGTTTGCACAAAATAAAATGTGGCGGAGTAACATAATCACTCCTGATTACTCTAAGTGCTCTTCCGCCATACAATATAGTTCTCATTTTTTATCTGCTTAAAAATCACTACGTTTTATTTTGTACCACCATACTTACTCGTGTAACAGTCTTTAAATAGGGAAAACATGGAAGTGTTTGGTGGCTTCTAAATTCATCCCTGTTTGGATCCTAAGGAATGAATGGGGCTAGGCTAAATGCTAACACATTCACGACGCGCTGTACAAAGATTACGTGCACGCATTGATAATAGATAGATATGTATTAATTTGTCTAAGCTGAGGTAAGAACATAGTAAAATATTGAAAAACTGTGGTGTTTCCTTTAATGTAGACAATAGAAACTGATGTTGGGTTATATTTTTACACATCTATTTAGCTTAAGCCCATGATAATCATTTAAAGCCATGACACTGATTATAAATAAAAAGGTGACAGATTAATGAAAAAAAAAGATATTTTCACAGAACGGTCTTTACATTATGAAAGATGATTTTATGTAAAAAACAGTAAATCACAAAATAGATTTTTAATTTAAGCTGGGTTTTCTGTACCTATTGTGTACGTGTGTTGATGTACCTTACCCTAACCCTAACTCGCTTTGGATAAAAGCGTCTGCTTAATGCCTAAATGTAAATGAAAATACACTTGTGTCCCTTTTCGTAACCCTAAACCCATCCAAAATAATTACAATCAAATGCCTTTCTTATGTAAAGACACCTTATATGCAACTTCTGCGATGCAATCTTTGAGTTTTGGGCCAATTGACATCAACTTTAGTTTCTGCCTGATGCCTTGACGTCCACCTACATGCACACACACATTTATGTACTGTAGCACCAAATAAGTGCTTCATCCTCAAGAAAACAATTGCATGTTGTTGCACACAAAGCCGAACACAACACCCACAACAGCGTCATTTCCTTCGGCAGGCTAGACGAATCCTTTAAAATATTCACATGCAAGAAAATCTCCATTCATACAGTAAATGAGTCAACACCCGGCAAAACGCTCTGTTACTGAAATAGTGCCGTGTGGGCAGCAGGCGAGTGCCGTCACAAAGCCAGAGGCACATGCATGGGGGTCCTCTGATCACTGACCACGTATGAAAGAAGAAGCGGGTCAATCGACCGAGTGTCTTTTGCACAGATAACCAGCACTACAGAATTCAGGTCAAGCTTGAAAAACAGCGTGGCGAGGCAAGCAGGCAGAGCCGGGTCAGCGCCTAGCTGTTACCATGGTTACCGCTCCCCCAGATGCAGCAGCATCAGCGCAGCGAAGCCCCCTCGGAGGATGAATTTGAGCACGGTATGAGGGGCTGCCACTGTCTGAGGAAAGAGAGGATGGGGAAATGGGGAGGGGTGTGCGGATGGGAGCGGGTGAATGGGGGTCTGTTGCTATACGGAAGTGCTTGCAGAAGACCCAGTGCAACCAATCACATGCCAGTCTTTCATAACAAGGAATATCAAGCATACTACCCTTTCTTCAGTGCAGGGTGGTACATTATAAGGGGACTGGTGTGACACTGCAGATTCAATTAGATATATAAATGCACATTTATTAATATATGATATTGTATAGTGGATCCTAAGAAAAGCCTGCTGGTGAATCGTAAAAGGCGTTATACAATCAAGTATCACATATGATAATGTTTAAATGAATTTCTTAAGTTATTTATGGAGAAAGTGTCAAAAGAGCACGGCGCAGCATTTTACCAACAAAAAGGCAGTCAGCATAAAGGCCTGCATGCTGGCTGTAAGCCAAAGATGCCCACGTTTCCGATATCTTCAAAATCCTGCCAAATGTTAAACAGCAGAGCCTCATAAAATGCAAGGCCTGAACATTTACATCACACATACAGTACCCATTCAAATACTATTCACTTAAATACTACACCTGCACTACAGTTTATTACAATAAAATAAAACACACACTTTTGTTGATATACTTGATTTATTAGATTATTAGAGAAAATACATTAGAGAAGATTTTACTGCTAAACCAATTATTTATATTACATTATTTATGCATTTTAAGTGCATGTTATTTGAGATTTTAGAAGTAGAAGTATTCTTATATTTAATTTTTATTAGGTTACATTATTATTGTAGGCTAAGTAACGAAAAGTGTTGTCTGTGTATCGCTATTTGCTCAATCTAACTGAGTCACACTGTAAGGGTTCAAATATGACCCCATCCATCCGTTTGGCCCAACGGCGGAATCCAAACGAGGATTATAGCGCGTTCTGTCTTTTCCGGCGCTTGCAGATGACGTTTTGGCATTATGCAATTTTGTATTATTATCTGACTCCAAGATAATGTTAATATAAATCGGATTGAGAATTACTTTTAACAGTTACAGAATTTGGGTGGATGTTTGGTTATTCTTGTTTAGCCCTACTTGTTATTGCATCCGTTCATTCGGCTACTCATGTCGCTTTGGACTCACGCACCGGCCGTTTATTAATATTTAATAATCATGCGGGCCCACGATCACAACCGAATCAGGCTTGGTCGCTGCTAGAGGTTAGACCATATGTTCAGAAGGCCGCCCTTTACGCGTGCTCATCTCTGAACATACTTTATTTAGTCCCCATAGAAGTGCAACTTAATTATTACAATATTTATTTCTAACCAGAGGCTCACGACCACTATCATAAAACAAACTGACCGTCTTCTCCAATGATAGCTTTGTATAATCGTGTCATAATTTAATATGCAACTTAGATAGATTAATATTGAAATAACCAGAGGCTGAGGCTCATCTGATTTAGAGTGGTCAGACAACATTTACTTGTTACTCTAAACAGGAAATTAGCCTCCACGCATCTAATTTAACTTAAACTAACGCCAAGTGCTAGTCGGATCTCCAAAATCCTCCGCTGATGTACTACTATGCCATCTAGTCTGGGATTTTGGTCCGTAATACTAGCCTGATTTTCAGACATTGCGGTAACAAGGATACATCGTAATTTACTAATCATGTCAATAACTTTCGTAGCAACACAGAATAATTCAAACACAATTTATTAACCAGGTAGGTAAAACATAATTCAGAAGCCAATTTACATTCCAATTCGAATACGAAAATCAAACGAAAACCCATTGCATACCTGGTAATGAGATGAAGATCTGGTTACAGATTCCTCAAAGTAAAATAAAAATACATGATGCTGTGCCAGGACAGCATCATGGGGGTGCATTTCTCGATATTGAAAGTCCCGCCTAAATCTTCTACACATCTCCTTAAATAACCAGAGAACAAAGCATATAGGAATTTGGTACTGATTGGTTGTTGGTAAAACTAAGGGCTGTCCTTAATCTGTATACAGTGGGTGATTGGTTTATGCTTAGAAAGGGAGGTGTCTATCAACATTGAATGAAGTTTCACATATACTTTAACATTGAATTCTGTTGTTATATGAGTGAGACCTGTAACCACTTGCAATGAGACATTCCAATAGAAAACAAATAAGATACAGATTTTAGATTCTTTGTGCATGTAGCATTTCATATACAGTTTGCTTTTAGAGAAAATAATACAAATGTATGACACCCTAAAGGTGTGTCTTTGAAACCCAAATGTGTCTCAGTGGGAAGTCCACTGTGAATCGTGGAGAGAGGCTTTTCTCGCGCACTCACTTTGCCCCCATACAGTGTCCTTTGGGGAGGTGCTATCTTATTTAGGAAATTATCTTACAACACCTTCCACAGATCATTTGCTTTAACCAAAGCATGTTGTCATCATCCACCCACCCAGCCAAGCATACATATAGACTGTCTGTCATGAACTTTTGTCCATTTGCATATAAAATAAAATGAAGACTAACATGTCGTATTTTAAAGAAATACTGAGAGAAGTTGAAGAATTTAAAGCATTCTTATTTTGAATGGGCATCAAGTGAACTGATATTAGTACTGGTGCCTCAATAAAAACATCAGGGTCATATTAGTCTCATTAAAGGTGCCAAAGAATGCATTGAAATAATCTGTTAAATTGTTCTTTGATATTTACAAGGTATGTAACTTTATTACATTTACTATTAATAAAATTACGTGCAAAAATTATCCAGATGCTATTAATAAAATTACGTGCAAAAATTATCCAGATGCGTTTTTACATGTCCATTTACAACCATTGGATTTGTCCTTTGAGTTAAATGGTCTATTTTTGCCCTATTTGGAAGGGTCATGAATAATAATGTTCAGCTCTGCTCTGATTGGCTCTCCTCTGAGGCTCATGCCCGTAGCTCACATTAGTAAACAGACCTTAAGGGCTCTATCTTACACACGGCGCAATGCACGACACAAGTGTCTTTTGCTAGTTTCCACCCTGCGCAATTATCATTTTCACGTTTAGCCCCACGTTGTTTAAATAGCAAATGCATTTGCGCCCCCTTTTGCACCCATGGGCGTTCTGGTCCGGAAACGAGGTGTGTTCAGGCGCATTGTTGGCGCGTTGCTATTTTGAGGCAACTAAAATAAACTACGCCATTGACCAAAAAAAACCTGGTCTAAAGTCAATGGCGCAATATTTTTTTTGTTATTTAAAGAGCGCCTATAAACGGGACGACAACGCGGCTTTGTTTATCACACACATGGATGCGCAGCAGCACAAAAACACTTTTAAATATGAAAGATTAAAGGATTGAATGTAAAAGATTATTATTGAGTCTCTTGGACATAAAGAGGACGTTAGAAGGCACAAAGAGCTGCTTCACCTGTTGCCTGGTAAGTAAATAAATGCTTTGCTTTAAACATATTTGCAAATTACTTTATGAGATTACATTGATTATGTAGGATATCAATACATTTACAGCAATTAAAAGCCTGCTATTTGTACTTCTATGACTGAAAGAAAAAGGCTTTTAAAGGTTTTAATAAAAAAAATTAAAATTTCAATAAAAATGAAAACAACACATTTTTAACATTAATCTTAAACTGAGGATCTTCTTCCTCCGCTTAGTTTTTCAGTTTACAAAGTCCGTCATCTAAATAGGGATGACACACAGCGCCAGCGCAACTGCCTTTTAAAGTGGATGAGGTTTATTGCACGTTACGCCCAAAACACACCCATTACTCATTAGGAAAATATGTACAACCCTTTTCGACCCTGCGCTCGGCGCACAAACCATTTTTCCCAACGTTAAATTAGCACAAGTGACATCGGACACGCCCATTTAGACCGTGCGCTTTAGACGATGCGCTTAGATCGTTGAAATATGGCCCTAAATGTTTGAGCTAGTAACTAATTGTTTGGAGTGTGTTAATGGACGTTTCTGAGTGGTTAGTTTGTGTTTTTTATTTAAGTATGGACCTGCAAAATGTAACTGTATAGGGTGACCATACGTGCCATTCTTGTCCAGGATTTCGGTGCGCCATTCAGTTAAAAACATAAGATATACAATCGTAGTTTCATTCTTACCTTAAAATATAACGGTTGTTTTTCTGTAATAATAATAATAATCCTCTATGACGTATGCGGTCGACAAATACGACTTTCGGAAGACGAACACAAAATCCTGGACGGGATGTGTCCGGGAAGAATGGCACGTATGGTCACCCTATAACTGTAACATCAATAGTAGACATTTAGCCCTAAACGCTAGCATATAGCATTAACTAGCATGTAGTGCTAACTTAGCAGCCAAAACTTTGTTTTAAGCATTTTAGCAACATTGTACTTAATTTAATGTTGGGGACGTCACAGTCGGTGTTATGTTAAGATTGGTCTGTTTTCCAGGGGTCTTTTGCATGCACGATGTTTACATACAAATGAGGAAACAAAGACATTTGAGGTTTACGATTTTATTCTATGGCACCTTTAGATAATTTTATTGTTTTAATTTAAACTGTGTTTTTAGACATTTACATGCTTTGTATTTAAGGCTTTTAGCACTTGAAACATGTTTTTTAAAGTGTTAAATATCTGTGTGATTTACAGAATCAAAAAATGGGAGATACTACAAACCACAAAATAACACTGCAGACTGGCACATTTATAGCTCTGTCAGCAAATATACATCTCTAACATGCTTCCATAGCCTGTGATGCTTGTTCATCAAAACGCTTACACAGAATTGTTTTGTACTGATGTTGTTTGCTTAGGGGAAATAATGTCCAAAGCAATTATGCCAACTGCCATTTGGTATTACTTTATATATATATAATATTATGAAGCCACGAGATATGATACTTTATATGATATAACACCTATTTTAGAAACATTAATAAATATTATTACAGCTGTAAGAAAAGTCACAAAACTATTGCTGATACATATATATATTTGAACAATAAAACACATACAAAAATAATGATAAAGGTTGTAACAAAGTGTTCCTATGATACTGTGCTTTTATTATATAATTGTCACCCAGTGGTTTTCACATTTAGTGGAAATATAACCTTGATATCTTTAATATTGACTGAGAAGATCATGTCAAAGACTGAAATTAAAGTGAAATCAATAAGGGAAAACCCGTTGATGCTCTTAATCTCTTTATTAGATTATGAGGCTTTATAGCCTGGATTTCACAGACAGGATCACATTTACCTACATGTACAAATGCAATAATATTAGTAGCACCCAAACATAAGGCAATGAACAGCTGAACAGTTTATTACACGGCTGCAAATAAATCATTAAATCTGATTTACAATGATTTTATTATCTGGAAGAAATAAGCTTTAGAGAAACATGAATCTTGCTATAGGTAATTGATCGGGATAAAAATGTTTTATAATTTAGCTTGTGGCTGTCATACAATTATATAATTAATGTTTCTTAAAGGACAAGTTCGGTATTTTACACTTAAAGCCCTGTTTTCAGAATGTTTATGATGAAATAGAAAGATTTTGAGTGAAATTTGGACATATGATGCTCTCCCAAGAATTTTCGGGTGTTTGTTATATCACCTCCCACCTCAACAATGGGCGCATAGGTGCACTGGAACAATCCTTCCTGAAATGCATTAAACTTTAGTTTACAAAGACGTGAAACTCACCGAGTGGTCAGGGGTGTTCACTGGTATGCTCACACAAAAATCACTGCAAAAGATGCTTTCCAACAGGTTTTATTGTAGTTTTTGTCCAACTCCATTGACTTGTATTAGATGTGCTGTGAGGTACGGTATTACTCCGCGCCAGGAACGTTGTTTCTATTCTTGCAATTGGCAAAGGCGGATTATCGCCACCACCTGGGCTGTAGTGATTATTATTCAAGCTCTCAACGGAAGAATAGACGGGTGTGCGACGTTTGGAAAAATAGGTCCACAAGTTTACAACGAATGCTAAAACAACTGTTGGAAAGCATCTTTTGCAGCGATTTTTGTGTGAGCATATCAGTGAACACCCCTGACCACTCGGTGATTGTTCCAGTGCACCTATACACCCATTGTAGAGATGGGAGGTGATAGAACAAACACCCGAAAATTCTCGGGCCAGCAGCATATGTCCAAATTTCAGTCAAAACCGTTCTATTTCATCATAAACAATCTGAAAAAAGGGCTTTAAGTGTAAAATACTGAACTTGTGCTTTTAACTATTGATGGCACATTGGAAACTTTTGTGAGAAAAAATTGTAAATCAAACTGCAGTCTATGGGACAGTCATAAGCCTCGCGGTTTTCATCAAAAATATTTAAAAATGTGTTCTGAAGACAATCGTAGCACTTGGTGCTTTAGAACGACCCACGATTAAGTGCTTTATGATAAATTTGTCATTTTTGAGTGAACTAACCCTTCAACGGGAAAAATCCCTTTTGTCATAGACAGTCTAATATGGTGGCTCATGAGAGTAGGTAGTTCATGGTGAAAAATGAATACCCCATAGTTTACCCCCGGGCTCAACGACTGCGCAGCCATCTGTCAGAAAACAACTGCCTGCGGTGTAGCCTCCTCGAGATACTAAAAGTGGAACACACTAAGTCTCAGATAAGGATTAAAAAGACTTGAGACAGATCTATGCTTTGGACACTGTTGCTTAGGAATAGCAACAATAGCTTCGGTCAGATACGAACTGCTCTGCCTTTTTATATCAAACAGACCTCTGACCTTCTGTAACAACAGCTTTGGAAATGCTGAGACACCCACTGAACATCAAGCTTTGATCAAATTTTCATGCTAACTAAATTTCACTTTTTTAACCCTAATTTTAATCATTTAGGGTTTAAGTAGCCTAGTGTTCCTGTTGCTCAATTGGTAGCACATTGCATTAGCAAACTAAGGTAATGGGTTCGCACCAAGGGTACACACATAAAGTACTAAAAAAAAAATGGTGATGCACATTAAGTTGCTTTGATGAAAGCATCTGTGAGTAGGACAAATGTAAAATACCAGTTTAATCATTGTTGCTTTAGATTTATGTCACAATCATAGGTGAAGTTCAGGTCATACTGCTTTTATCACTGAATTTTTAATGCTATGGAGGTCTGCTTAGATATTCCATAGGGGCTACATGCACTCTGAGGCAAATAACCTTGACCATATTAGACTGGTTAATATTTTAGGAATCTCCATTTTTATTCATAATCCATTTATATTCATATAATCACCTCTGGCGCTCACCTTCATGATCATTTTAAGATAATCTGAAAAATGTTGTCTTTTTTTATCTGAATTCATATTCTGCTATAACTGACTACATATGAACAATACATAATTAATATTTACAGCTCTACACACAGTATAGCAAACATACACAAAACATACAGATTTAGTTCAGATGCCTTGTTTTTTCTAAAATTTTCTGTTTGTTTTTGCTGGGTTCAAATTGACTGAAGGAACAACATTAAGCTTTCTTTATACTTGCGCCTCGCTCCACACTGCGAGGCTCCGCTAACTGCCGTTTATACTCGATGAGCTCGCTGTTGCACTATTCTTTGAAACAACAGGGAGCGACTCAAATAATCGAGTCTAAAACCAACACAAAGTAAAAGACAGGAATCCTTGTTCACTGGAAAAACCCTGGTACTTGTAACATCAGAGGTATAAATATCAGAACTTGAATAAAACTAAAATCTCCTAAATATGCCATTTTCTTAAAAGAAAAATCCAGATAATTTACTCACCACCATGTCATCCAAAATGTTGATGTCTTTCTTTGTTCAGTCGAGAAGAAATTATGTTTTTTGAGGAAAACATTGCAGGATTTTTCTCATTTTAATGGACTTTAATGGACACCACCACTTAACACTTAACTCAACACTTAACAGTTTTTTTCAACAGAGTTTCAAAGGACTAAAAATGATCCCAAACGAGGCAAGGGCCTTATCTAGCAAAACGATTGTCATTTTTGACAATAAAAATAACAAATATACACTTTTAAAGCACAACTTTTCGTTTAAATCCGGTCATCATGCGTCAGCGTGACCCCACGCAATAGTCATGACGTCAAGAGGTCACAGAGGACGAACGCAAAACTCCGCCCCAGTGTTTACAACGTTCCTACGTTGTTGTATGTCAACTGATACTAATTAATGTCTTTGTGTCAGTTTATTGTTTACAAGGGTCTGCAAATGTGCGTTTTATATATGAAACACCTGACCTCCCTACGTCACTACGCATTTACGTTAGGTCGCGCTGGACCGGACCTAGACGAAAAGTTGTGCTTTAAAAGTGTATATTTGTTATTTTTATTGTCAAAAATGACAAGCGTTTTGCTAGATAAGACCTTTATGCCTCGTTTGGGATCGTTTAGAGCCCTTTGAAACTCAGTTGAAAAAAACTGTTAAGTATTGAGTTAAGTGTTAAGTGGTGGTGTCCATTAAAGTCTATTAAAATGAGAAAAATCCTGCACTGTTTTCCTCAAAAAACATAATTTCTTCTGGACTGAAAAAAAAAAGACATCGACATTTTGGATGACATGGTGGTGAGAAAATAATCTGGATTTTTCTTTTAAGAAAATGGACTATTCCTTTAAAGGTGCCATAGAATGTAAAACTGTGTTTACCTAGGTATAGATAAATAATAAGAGTTCTGTACATGGTAATGACATATCATTAGCCGCAAACATGATTGTTTCCTCCTTCTTATGTAAACCTCATCCATGCAACAGACCGCTGGAAAACAGACCGATCTCAACATAACACCGACTGTGACCTTACAGTCGAGATCTGCACCCCAACATTAAATTACACATTCAATTAAGAACAATGTTGTTACAATGCTAAAAACAAAAGTTGTGACTGCAGAGTGAGCGCTATTTCCTAGTTAATGCTATATGCTAGCATTTAGGCTAAGGTTCTTCTATTCATAGATATGTATAAAGGCTAGATGTCTTACGGCGGAGTCTCTAACGTCATCACCTGGCGGCCATCTTACCTCAGACAGCTCGCTCACTCGTAGCATTGAGTTTAATGGTGCAGGTACTTTTAAATGACCATAACTTGCTCAATTTTCTACCGATTTTCAAACGGTTTGGTTTTTTACAAACGTTATTAACGTGGTTTTAATTCTGGATGCTTTAACATGTTTCATTAAATTTTTTTTAGTATAAGTATGCAGTGTCATAGGTACATCTTTGACGTTTATAACAAACCAAACCGTTTGAAAATCGGTAAAAAAGTTATGGTTATTTAAAAGTACCTGCATCATTAAAACTCAATGCTACGAGTGAGCGAGCGCCCTGTGGTAAGATGGCCGCCAAAATGCGGACGTTCCACTCAATTGGCCAGCAGCGCGGGTGAGACATCTAGCCTTTATACATATCTATGCTTCTATTGACGTTACAGTTACATTTTGCAGGACCAAACTGAAAACTTACCACTCTACGACCATTGCCAATAGCTGAATAATTAATTATTCCTCAAATTCTGTATCTTGGTCTGATACAGGCTCAAACACCAGGTCGGTTTACACACACACAGAGCTACTGAAATGAGCCACTCTGAGAAATAGCCAATCAAATAAGCCCTTTCAAATAAGGTTATAATAGACCATTTCATTCTAGGGTTGTAAATGGACATGTAAAAATATTTCTGGATAATTTTTGACCTAATAAAGCCTCATAGTTGCTATGTAGATATCAGAGAACAATGTTACATATTGTATCATGCATTCTTTGGCACCTTTAAGGTTTATATTTTATTCCTTATCTAGTAACTTATCCAGAATAAAACAACAGCAACTCTACACCCTTGCCTTATTTAGTATACGCGGATCTATGCATTTACAAATTATTCTCTGCGTCTCTCTTTATTCGCACAGCTCGGAGAACAGATATGAATATTCTAATTAATTCCCGCCTCCACTCAATCACACTAGCTTTGACCATAGATATATATGTACATAGATGCTGCATTTGACAGTTTCAGACACACAGAAGTAGAGCTGAAGCAGCAGTGCAGCGATCTTGCCAGCACCGAGTCTATGCATCCATACATATCTCGAACAACTGATCTACTCGTCGATTGGTTGCTTTATCGGTTAGAAAACTATGAAAAAACTTTTATACTTTTATACAGAAGATACTTAGCAATGATGTTAAATGATGAATTTGCACATGGTTTTCTTGAATCATATTAAAAACACCACACAGACATATAAACAACAATAAAAACTTGATTTTCACCACGGGGGGACCTTAAATGAACTAAAATCAGGTGGTCTGCCTCTCGATCCAAACATAGTTCAATTTATCACCACAGTGAATGCAGACACCAGTAAACAGGCAAACTCAGATTAACTTGATTAATGTTGTACCTCAAGCTTACAAAAACACTGTCTCACTAACTCAGCCTGGAATAGATTCAAACCCAGAAAGCAATAAAAAGCAGGGGAAGACATTAATTAAAGCCATAAGAGCCACAGGAGAGAAGTTGGGGAAACTTTACATGGTTATTTTTTAGACTGTATTATCCGAGTCTCTGCTTGGTCTCTCTGTAAGCTTACAGGCCTCTGTGCTGCTCTCCATGGTGCTGAAACCCTTACGGTACATTCACACGGAGCGAAAACGTTAACACTTGACGGAAGGCTTGCCAACAGCCAATCACAGTGGCCGCAACAC
Source organism: Paramisgurnus dabryanus (assembly GCF_030506205.2). Classification (NCBI taxonomy): domain Eukaryota; kingdom Metazoa; phylum Chordata; class Actinopteri; order Cypriniformes; family Cobitidae; genus Paramisgurnus; species Paramisgurnus dabryanus. The sequence continues at coordinate 22,287,920 of NC_133357.1, forward strand.
ATGCTCCTTCTTGCTTAAACGTAATTGGCTGGCTCGCACTAGGTTATTTGCATAAAGCGATCTAGATGTCGCCTTTGTGTTCTAAGTATGCGTCAAAACCGCCGCCATCTTGGAACAGAGGTCTTGTCATAGGAAGTAGCTAGGTAACGCTGCTATCTCCGCCTGAACTTCGAATTCATGGACGTTGCCGGACTTTTGTGCTGCGTATGGATGTTAGGCCTAGCACTATGCCTTATATTTTAAAAATAAACATTAAAATACCTTTACATTTTCTCTAGACTCAATGCTAAATACATGTCTGACCGTTGGAAGGACCCCAAAAAAATATATATATATATACATGACATGTATATACATTATCCCTTACTTAATGCTTGTTTTGTTATATTTTATTTTATTTTCAGCCATTTTGAGAACCCATAGAGGTTTATTGAGGGCCCCTATAGTGTCCCCTGGTTGAGAAACACAATGATAACTTAATATAGCACCAAACTTTTATCCTTGGTCCCCCTTCTTAACATAACTTGACATATAAATTGAACCAGTAGCATTACTGTTAATAATACCCAACCTGGGTCTGTAAAATTAAAAGACTTCATACTGGATTTCACAGACAGGGTCACATATCATCTTTAACAATATATACAGTGGTATATATAATACATGTATCACAAAATGACAAATGCATTACAAACACATCACAAAATAACTGATTTGGCTCTGATGCAAGCCTGTTAGTCCCGGTTTAGAAATAAAGCCTGATGTTGCAGCGAGTACGGCTAAACTTATATTTGCTCTTTAATGAATCTACATTGACTCTCTGGTGAGTCACTTAACTTGTTTTCAACCTGTGCGTCTCCCCATTGTTTTATTTTCCACCTCCCATCCCCCTCCGCTCCCTCCTACTCAATCTCTCTATTCCTCTATACTCCCCTGACTCCATCCTGCGTTACAGTCATGGTTTCTCTTAGCGTTTAATACAAGCAGACACTTATGTAAGTTCGTATCAACGAGCGGCTCTAAAATTCACTGAATCGCACACTGTACAATAAACTCCGGTTCAGTTGAGCGACGTCTCCGTCTGTGGCAGTTGCACGGGAGCTTATGAATGGCAAATGAGGTTTCTGAAATATTTCAGACGGTTGAGGCATGCTGAAGGTGAACTGCTCTTTCCAATATCGTTGCTCATTGCTTGTTCAATATTAACTATATTTCCTCATCCAAATAGTCAGCAAAAACGACTTCAAGCACCGAGCCAAGATACTCAAATCTGTTGACTGTGCGTTACAAGAGAGTACAACGATGAGGATTCACTGACCAAACATTCACTCTTAAATTTATTAAAACCCTTACGATGACCATACAGTATTTGCAATGCCTATTTCAGTCATATAATACCAAGTCCTATTTCCTTAAATAGGAGAAGTGCGTTTTTGTTAAAGGCACAATGTGTAATATTTTTGCAATAAAATGTCTACAAAAAATCAGTTCCGAACCTTCCTTTGCATCCATGTTTAATAAATTCCTCCTAAAACGTGCTAGCTTATGCTTGTCAACATTACGTCTGCGCCTAATTTTGCCTTCAGCTAAGCCCCGCCCACCAGGAGACATTGCAATGTTTACAAACTTTTAAGGGATCTATTTGCAAAAATATTCACCCCTCATCATTGGGTCACTTGTCAAGTGTGTCATGTCCAGGTTATCCTCAGTTTCTGCTTTTTCTACCATAGAAACCAAAGGTGTGTTTGACTTCATGTGGCACTGCGCAGATGGATCGGCGTATGACATAAAACTATCCAGAAAGAATTACTTTCGAATCGCCTTCGCAATGATGTCATTGGCCGATCGGTCTGCGCTATAGTAGTAGTAGTTCGTATGCAGAAGTACATGTAAGAAGTAACGTATAGTGCTTACTGCTGTGTTGTGGTTTCTATCAAGCATTCTGATTTGTCTGCTAAAGCCCCACCCGTCAGGTAAAAAAAGAATTTGTGTCGCATTCCTCAGGCATTTTTCTGCTTTTAGCCGCCTTCCCACTGCACACGACAAACGACGGCCGTTAAACCGGAAGTCATTAATTTCCTATGGAGAGTCACAAAGGGGCTGCATGAAGTGCCGACCATCTGCGGATGCGTAAATATCGGATCCGTTTTGAGCGTTGGATCCGTAAAAAAATTTGAACTTGTGCGACTAAACCGCATGCGATATGCCGACCGTAAGTGATGTATTTCATTGTATTCCAATCATAAACTGTGTGTGAGGTAAAAATGATTAATCCTTTTTGTTTAACTTTATTAGTAACACTTGAATCCTTTAAAAAAACTTTTGATTACTGATAATAAATACATTATTAATTTAATTTGTGTATGTTATTATTTTAATCTTGTCTTCATATGTTTTCTCCAAAAAATATTGACAATCTTTGTCATATATGCATAGCTGTTTATTGTTTCATTCATTTGCATTCATTTATTTATTCAACATGGTAAACATGAAGCCTCCTGCGCTGGAATGAGCTTCTCTCCCATACGATTAAACTGAAACTTCATTACGACTGCCACTAGGGGGAGAACTCCGACTGTCGTTTCCGTATGTCGTGTGCAGTGGAAAGCCGGCTTTAGGACGGTAAAAACAAAGATGGATCAAGTTGAGTAGCTATATTTAAAGAATAACTAAGCCCCTGGTTAAAGCCTGACTCCACCCACTGGCAATATTTGAAAAATGCAAGAAAAGTGTGCAGACCCCAACAGAGATAGATGGGACGAACTGAGCTTGTACCAAGTGTGTGGTGAGATCTTAACAAGGGTGTGGTGAGCTTGAACCTGCTTACTAGGATCGTACCTTACATTACGCAGTACCGCAACACCCAACAGGAAAATTCAATTGCAGTACCCACCGTTCAACCTGAAGAGGGCAGCACTCAGACGTTTTTTAACCTTATATTGTAGCATTGAAACACTTTATACCCAAATGTCAAAAAAGTTACTCAAATCAATGAACAGCACTAATAAAGCCCCATTCTTACAGATCATTAACTAAAAAAAGTTGGTTTGGGGTTTAGTTTCTCTTTAACTCTTTCCCCGCCATTGACGAGATTTCTCGTCAATTAAGAGAAAACGCTTCCCCGCCAATGACGAGATATTCCGTCTTTCCGCAATACCGCTATTATCCACCAGGTGGCGCCCTTCCGCAACTTTTTTAAACCGGAATTATTGCCCTATGCCAAGCTGCTGCATGTCCGTGTCTGTTTTAAAGATCGCTCTGAATCGGATCTCTATGAAAAGTCCGTCATAAAAATGGAATTATTTCTGATTTTTGCTCAAAATATGGTGTTTTTGCAAAAACCTACCCATATTCAAAAGCTGATTGCAAAAGAACCACTAAAGGTAGGATGAAACGGTTTTTTTTGTTTGAAAGCAGAGGGTCTGTTCTGTCATTTGGTATATTGTATGTTTATATATTTAAAGAAGAACATTTTCTGGAAGGCATTAAACTTTGGTGAAAATCATGAAAAACGCTGGCGCTGGCTGCCAACTTTTTTTAAAAACGCTGGCGGTGAAAGAGTTAACAACTCAAGCTGCAACAAAAGTGATGTCTGTTTACCTCAATCACTGCTGATGCTTCTCAAACAACAAGCTTTTGCCGTGATACTGTAACATGCCCACGGATATTACCTACTAGCTGACAACGACAGAGAAGTATGAATGAAATCTAACGCGTAGCCTATGGCGTAGAGGCTATGTGGTAGGTTATACGCAGAACTATAAAGTCAGCTGATTTCTATGTGTACAGAAATACACAATGTATCGATCGCTGAAAAGCTCAAAATAGGAATAGTTTTCTCTCATATCGTTTTGCTTCAGAAAAATGAATTCTCACTGCATCAGTCTACTCAGAGATTTGTTGTAGCTATTCCACTGACTTTGTGATCATGACCACAACATCCCTGTTTCTCTTCTTTCGCACACACATGAAATTCTTAAACATTTCCGATTTCGCCAGACACATACAAAGCTAAAAAAAGACACGCTGCCAAACGTCTAAACTGCTTTCTGTATTATCTCTCAAGAGGCCGTTGAGCTTGTTGTTGTGTTCAGTTTTCACGCCCGAGGAGAGCCGGGAGCCAGTGAACTGTTCTTGACAAGGTCAGGTCTCATCTGCTCTTGTATGCTATACTGTGCTACCTCAGTCTGTTCAGAAGACAGAAAATCTCAAGCAGGAGTGACACCGAAAGGATTTTTTAAAGGAAGAGACATTATCACAAAAACTGACATATGCCAACATCACTCTTATCTTTGCTCAGGGTCAGAGATTTGAAGAAACTTCCCACATGTTTGTGCTAAAGGCATCACTTACCTGAGACACATGATACCTTAAACCATGGCTAATAGTTTTGACTGGTGGATAATAAATCAGGCAAAACATCCTATACACTGAAAAAAAAAATGATTCATTCAATTTACTAAATTTTATTAAGGTAAGTGGTTGTAATAAATCAATTTATTTAAGCTACATTTAAACAAAGTTTTTTAATTTATTTTACTTTACTAATCTTTTTTGTTTAAATGTAGCTTAAATTAATTGATTGGAACCACTTACCTTAAAAAATTGAGTAAATTGAATGAAGACTTACATTAAAGGAGGGACCCGAGGCCATAACTACGGTAAACCAGATTTTCATAAAGAAAATGGCTCTTTTTACTTGCATTAGTAACCCACAACCTAGAACACTATGGCAACTACCTGGCAACATCCCAGCAATCGCCCTGAACACCATAGCATGCCATTGTAACCATAGATATAGTACATATAGATGCCTCATATGATCTCTATGTTTTGGATACCATAACGTTGTGCACCCTCAGCAGAGATTTATATACAGTAGCTGAACAAATGGGATTATCTTTCACAGGTTTGAATGTGTTGTTTTTGTAAATGTATTAACTTAATATAACAGGTTTTTAAACTTAGTAACCCTTTAATGTCGTGTTATCTAATCCTTTCGTCTTGGTGTATTGTGTTAGTGTAACAATTATAATGTTTGGGTCTACACAACAGCACAGAAAAAATGTGATTAACATGCATGCATATAACTACAGTTAGAAGCGCACTGTCAGCTTGCTCTCGAATGTTCACAGACTGGCTCGGCGGTGTTGCCAGATTCGCGTTACAATACCAACCGAATATCCAAACAAATCTAGCAATGCCCTAAGCCCAAATACCAAAAAGTCTATTTTCATAAATGAAGAATCTTATCTTAATATTATTAACAGACAATGAGCAAAATCTTTCCATGTTTAACCCGCTGGAGAAAACAATACACGTTTTAATGTAATCCTATTCTGCGGATAACAAAATGACTTGCCAACACTGGCTTACGTACCGCCTTGGACCACTCCAATATGGCTGTTCACTTATGCATAGCGACCCATAGAAACCACAGCTAATGAAGCATCTATGTATATATATATCTATAAAAGTAATAACATGGCAACTGCCTGCATAATCCCAGAATCATGACACTGATTTGTATTGGTTATTCTAAAAAGCTCTTAGAATAAGCATGAAGGATGTATGGAACAACAATGAAAGTGGCATAACATTGAGTGAAACATTGATACTGCTTTTATTATTCAAAATCCACTTTTACAAGGTGTTTGGACATAAATGTGTATTGGCAGTGTGTGAACACAACCACCACAAAATAAACCAAAGCAGTCTCATTAAACATGCTGTTTTGATTCTCTTGTTAATGTGATGTCACACAAACAAAGCCCCACCCACAGCCACTGACTGACTGCTTAATTTTACTCAAAGCTTTTCTAAATATGTTTGTTGCGGCTAATACTAAGGTCCTAGACTGTAGAAATCAGATTTATTTTTAACCAAAAGCGCTCACTGTCTGTTGGTAAGCAAGTGAGGAGATGTAGCTCATTTGCATATAAAGGTACACACACAAAAACAGCCCTTTTTTGCCCAAACAGGATCATTTTGGACATGCTATAGCAAATGATATGTGGGGTATTTTGATCTGAAACTTCACAGACACATAGGGACACCGGGGACTTATATTACATCTTGTAAAATGTGCATAATATTGGCCCTTTAAACTATCAGTTCACTCACAAATGAAAACTATCCAATAAATTGCCAATTCAGTGTCAATAAAGTTGAATCGCATAGGTTCTCACATTTCGTGACTCGCTGTCATATACGCGTTTCATCAAGAGACATGCAAGAACCAATAGACCCATTCACGGTTCACGTCACAGGCGGTTCCCACTGCGCATGTCGGGGTCAGAAAAGTAATTACAGCAGATTGAGTTGCGTGTTATTCGGTATCGTAAAAATGCCTACTTGCGTCGTGGGCTCTGAAAATCGCGCCAGATCTTCCGTTAAGTTTTCGCGATTCATGCAGAATCTCAAAAACAAAAAAATACAACATCTGCGGCTGCAAGCTATTAACGTGCAGACTGGAACAATACAAATATCAAAGAGGCTTGTGATTGTATGGCTCACTTCATTTGAGGTAAGTCATCATTTTTCAGCCCTGTTAGATTAAATTTTAAAGCCTCGATTGTATGAACAGTTTGACCCCATGCTGCGCACGCACCCGATAGTCATTCAATGTTTACAAACCTTGAAGGGGTCTATAAGATTCAACGTTATTGACACAATGCCATATTTGAATTTGAGCATGCTGATTAATGTGTTTTCATTAAAACCCAACAGACTGATCACTTATCAAGCTCAAAATATTTATTGTTTTCTCTCACAACTACATTGTTTCACTTAGCAGATATTTATGTTCCCACTGGAGTCATTTGGATAATTTAAAGGAAAACACCACCGTTTTTCAATATTTTACTATGTTCTTACCTCAACTTAGATAAATTTATACATCCCTATCTTTTTTTCAATGCATGCACTTTTAATCTTTGCACAGCGCGTCGTGAATGTGTTAGCATTTAGCATAGCCCCATTCATTCCTTAGGATCCAAACAGGGGTGAATTTAGAAGCCACCAAACACTTCCATGTTTTCCCTATTTAAAGACTGTTACATGAGTAGTTACATCTATACATCTATGACATTTATACAGGTTTGTAACAACATGAGAGTGAGTAAATGATGTGAGAATTTTATTTTTTGGTAATATTTTTCAAAATACTCACGGCACTTTCCCAGTGCTGAAACGGCACTCCAGACCAATGTTGGGGAAAGTTACTTTTAAAAGTAATGCATTACAATATTAAGTTACTCCCTAAAAAGAAACTAATTGCGTTACTTAGTTACTTTTCATGGAAAGTAATGCTTACGTTACTTTTTAGTTACTTTTGCGTTACTTTTTCTTGGCTGAGGTTTGATCTCTTTCAGGGCTTGCAGGTGTTTTTTATGACTGAAAAGTTCTGCATTCAGAAATTGCATAAATGTCGAGCTCTTGCCTGCCATCTCAGTTTCTTACTCAACAGTTTCCACACAGGCGTGTACGCATAGAGTGCATAATGTTTTCGAATTATGTTAAACGAATTAAATTATAATTAGTAGTAGAATTAATGAAACAAAAAAACTAACTTGCATTACTTTTTTAAAAAAGTAATTCAAATATTAATGTGTACATTTAAAAAGTAATGCGTTACTTTACTGGTTACTTCAGAAAAGTAATATTATTACGTAATGCACGTTACTTGTAATGCGTTACCCCCAATACTGCTCCAGACGCGTTTGTAAAATCTTTATCTCCTGCTTGTTACAAATAAAGTATTTTTACTTATGCAAACATCTTTTTTTGTATATTCGTAAATTATTCTTATAAAAAACTTTTTGATATTACAGTGATAATGCATCATATGTTTCTCATTATTACTTCATGACTGAAATAATGAGAACCAAAGCTTTAATTACAAAAATAAGCATTTCAATAAATAAAACACAACTCAATTTTTATAACATCAATCTTAAACTGGTGGTCTTCTTCCTCCGCTTACAGTTTTCTGCTTACAAATTCGGCCATGTAAATTGGGAATCCGCCATGGTGCGAGCGCAACTGGCTTTTAAAGGGAATGGGAGATGAGACTCTCATTGGTTTACGCCCAAAACGCACCCATTACTTATTAAGAAAACAGTTAATGAAAAAGTGGATTCGGACACACCCTAAGTGAACTTGCGCAGTGCGCTTTAGACTATGCGCCGCTTAGATCATTTAAATAGGGCCCTTAATGTACAAGAATTAATTCTGATCCAATACAATCACAGTCAGTCGAAATGAACAATATCTTATGCAAATCCTACCAAAGACACAGAGAATGTATAACACAGAAATATCAGGGACATTTATGCATGGGCTAGACCTTTTCATAGACACTTTTTTTGGCACTACACCCAGGCTGGTGAACAAATGCTCACACCAGCCAGTACAAGAGAAGCTGATGAGTCATAGGCAACCTCAGAAAGACGCCCTTTACACAAACCCCCCCCGATGTAATGATATGCGTTACGAATATAGCTCAGCAAAATATAGCAATAGCCAGATTTTCCTTGAAATACCCAGTGTCTACTTTCCCATTTAAAGTGGATAAATAAAACTTAAAAAGCTCAGTCAACACAACTAATGATGTCGCTTTAAATTGTAAGTGCTTCAAAATTACAATACAAGTAAGACTTTTATAAGAGTCAATTTTCATCCGATTTTCAGGGGCAGGAAGATCATGGAAACTGTGAAGTAAGTTTAAATGTGTTAAGAGGTGTGATGTGTCAGGGGGCATGTGCTGCATCATAGATTCTCATGACAGTGTCATAATAATCAACATATTTGCTACACTGTTATATGATGATAGAGTAGGTTCACATTTATACTTTTATATCTCCCTGCATCATATTTAAAATTTTAAGGCAGTTAATTAACATATGTGGAATAGTTTTACATGATAACTCAACTCTGAGCCAAAATATGAGATTGGGAGTATCAAAGTTTGAATTTTTAACTCATTGATTTCAATCTTTGACATGACTAAGTCAATATTAAAGATATCAAAGTTAGATTTTCACGGACTGTTCATTATGCAGGATAATTTTATGTAGAAAACATTACATTTCACAGGCAGAGTCACAATTAAGTTGAGCAATTTCATCCATAACAAGGTTAAATGTTTTCCATACCGGTTCACACTGGGATAACATAGCAATTATAAGTCATCTTATGTAGAATGAAGGCCCAAAAACAGCATCAATCTAACACAATCCAAAGTGTTAACAGGCACATCTGTTTGAGTTTTTGGAGGTACAGCTTTCAGAAAGCGTGATGTTGCAGTCTTTTTCAGATATGGTGTGCATGAAAGACAACCACATATCATTCATCGTTTTCATTAATGATGAAAATGGTCCTAGGAGGACCAGGAGAACCATTACCCACAACACCTACCACAAGCTTTATACGATGAGTATCAGAAATCATTAGTAAACCACACCAGACTTCATTACTCTCTCTCTCTTTATTTCTGCCTTTATTTCTGTCTCTAAGCTAATTCCCATGGTTCATCTTGAAATATATCTCCTCTTTATACCACGGGCCTATTGAATGCTTTTTTCTGATTGGATGAGAAATGTTCCATTCCATGGGTGTTGATTATTTTTCTGTAAACCGCAGGGCACCTATTGTCCGATTCACGTTTTTCATTTCCTTGGGTGTGTAAGTGTGTATTAGTACATGTTAATGATATGCAAAAGGTACAAATCCCAAAGTAAACGATGACGCGAGTAATCGTCTCCAACGTAAATCTCTTTTCTTGGACTACAACAAACGCACGGATTGTAGGCAACAGTTTACTTCCTGGGATTGGTGATGTAGACAAGACCGACATTATCATAATTCCTCCCGCTTCTGACTAAGTTAACTTCTATTAGCATTGCATTGTGAGCGAATCATTCAAACATGGTAAGGGGCCTCACATTTCCAGCTGACGTCAGAGGTATTCCGGCCAATCACAACGTAGAGATTAGCTGGCCAATCAGGGACACGGCTCTTTTCAAATCTGTGCGTTTCAGGAAGAGAGTGAAATCTGGAGCTACAAAAATGTATGGTATGTGGAAAATAATGTGTTTTTTAACCATAAACCACGCAAACACATACGTTGTTTTTTGGCAATGAAATAGGTGCTCTTTAAAAATAGGCCCGTCGTCAATTATTCCTTATGTATTTAAGGCGTAAAAAAACTTCTAATAAATAGTAAACACATACATCACACTCACACCGAGTAGAAGTGTGGTACAGTTACATACCTGCATGTCACATTACAGGGCAAATATTATTATATTGTGTTTTATATATATATATATATATATATATATATATATATATATATATATCATGTGTGTACCTTTAAATGCAAATAAGCTTTACCTCCTCACTCCCTTACGTTGGTAAGTGAGTGCTTTCAGTTGAAATAGATCTGATTATTCTGAATACAGTCTGGGACAATAGTATCTTTAGCCGCATTAGTGCTACTACGTGTTAACAAACACATTTGTAAAAGCTTTGGGGTATAATTAACCAGTCAGTCAGTGGCTATGGGCGAGACTTCATCAGTGTGATGTCACATTAACAAGAGAATCAAAATAGCATGTCTTATGAGACTGCTTTGGTTTAATGGTAATTAAAAAAGTGGGATTTTTTTGTTGTGTTCACACACTGCCAACACATTTATTTACAAACATCTTGTAAAAGTGGATTTTGTATAATATGGGCCCTTTAAATCTGATCTTTTCCATTACTAGAAAAAGGAAAGGTTAACATGACACTTCATCATTGATTGGTGACACAGCCGTGATAAAACCGCAGACCCTATAGAATTAACCAATCACTTCCGAAATAAACACCGCAGAGATTTTTTGTTAAAATTGCCCTTATCACAACAGGCTTGACTTTTAGATCAAAACGGATCGATTGCTATTTTTTTTATTGTTTTGCAAGGAATGAGCAGTATTAATGACACATCTTTAATTCATCGGTCACACTCAAAAGCTCCTGTCAGCTACAGCTAAAATATTTTCAGGTTTAATGTTATGTTTGTTTCATATCTAAATGGAAATAAATGAAAGGAATAGGTCAACCAAATATGAAAATTCACTTATAGTTTATCCGCCCTAATGTCAAGGGGCCGTATTCACAAAGCATTTTATCTTACCACTAAGAGTACTCCTAAATCGCACTAAAAGATTTTAGCTAGGAGTTTTCTCTTAAAAGTTATTCACAACGCCTTTCAGACCTACTTTTAGTAAGGAAAAATTATAACTCCTAAACTAAGAGTGAGTCTTCGTTGCTACGGATGACGTCAATTCTCATGCACGAGCTGCCTCGCAATGACCACGGTGATTGGTTGTTAGATGACAGGGCTGTCATGCGTAACATAACACAGACGCACCAAATCATGGAATTACAATATCGAAATATGTCTGTGTCCTATACAAAATAATAAAAGTAATGCCATCGAAATGCATATATTAAAGAAAAATTGTGAATGAAATTAAATTAAATCAAGGTAGCCTAATACCCAAATGAAAACCGCCAATTGCCTAATAATAAAAAACGACATTGCATTAACACTTGCTTGATTAATTGACATCCTATTAGCCTAAATAGACTACTTAAAGCAAGGAAATGTTGCCCATATTGAAGAATCCTATAGGCTAATAAATAAATGACGGTGGATTATGAACTCGCCAAAACGCAAAAGAAAGCCCAACTGGATGCAGGATCAGTTACTGCTGCTGTCCCAGTTGGTGCTGGAAAAAAGAAACGTAATAAAAGGGAAATTCGGCACTGAGATATCAAGCAAAACTAAGCGTGAGACATGCGAGACAATGATGCGCGGGTCAATGTACAAAACAACCGGCACCCGACCAACGTTTTCAACTAACCCGCCCGCAAGTCGGACCGCAAAAAATCCGCGGGTGACCTCAGGCATCCGCTCATTTCGGATCAACCCGCGCATTACTGATGAGAGAGGATTTGTTGCAGATCAATGCAGCATTCCCGCTTGTGTCGCGGACCCCGGACAACTGCGAGAGGCGGTGGTATGCATTACAATCGCAGTAGAGGGTTGAGATTGCAGCCTTTAAACAGACTAGCATGGCAACAGGTATGCCTATAATATTAAATATTTAATTTCATTATTGTTTCATGTAATTCTAAAAAACTTCCTGCTTGCCATAAATGTAATGAATTATGAAACAAATGTTATCACCAAGATGCGTACAAATGACACGCAGTGTGATTATCGTGCAATAGATACGCCAAATTCCGATTTTGCGTGCATATGATACGCCAGTCCTTCCCATTCACTTATATGGCGAATCGTTTCGTGACGTTTTATTTATTGTTTTCTCATTTGTTTTCTGTTTTTTAAACCATTTTCGCTTGGGTTTAGGGTTAGATTTCACATTTGTTTAAGCAGGTTATTTAATATACAGGTTTCTCTAAGTTTTTATCTATATTTAAGCCATGGTCGCTTGGAGTTGGGGTTAGAGTTGGGGTTTGGGTTAGGATGTCATTTTTATATAACAAAAAGTTGTTCTAACCCTAAACCCAAGCGAAAATGGTAAAAAAAAACAGAAAACAAATGAGAAAACAATAAATAAAACGTCACGAAACGATTCGCCATATAAGTGAATGGGAAGGACTGGCGTATCATATGCACGCAAAATCGGAATTTGGCGTATCTATTGCACGATAATCACACTGCGTGTCATTTGTACGCTTTTGGTGAGAATGGGTTGCAACAATATGCTTACATTAAAGTGTGCTTTTAAGTATGTGCAATGCTTTTGAGTTGGTGAAACTGTCCATGTTAAGGAGGATCAGCACCTAAGACATTTTAAGATCCTTTGTGAATAGGTCTTAGTGAGTTAGGAGTCCTCCTGACTTCTTTTAAGCTGTCCCAGACTTAGGTGCTACTTTTAGGGCTAAAATGCTTTGTGAATTACTCTTAATGAAAAAAATTAGGAGTCCTAAATTTAGGAGTGACACGCCCAGTATTTTTAGGAGTTGCTCTTAAATTCGCCAGTTAGGAGCTACTTTTAGCCTTAAAATTCTTTGTGAATACGGCCCAAGATGTATATGACTTAAAACACAAATGATTCATTTTATATAAAATACCATCATGTTAAGTACAGTATCTGCTTATGAGGGTCATTACTTCCAAAAAGCACAAACATTCATCAATTAAATAATCCAGATGACTCAAGTGGGATAATAAATGTCTTATAAAGTGAAACGATACATTTGTAAGAGAAAATTATTGATATTTTGTTCTTATTTAGCAATCAATATGTCACATAGAAACACACAGATCAGCACAGTAAGTTCAAATAAGGTGGCACGTATAACTCAGAATGTCATTAGTTCTTGCACATCTCGTGATGACTTATCACATGCGTGCTTTGTCACAAGCACTGATCTGGAAGTCATATACATCTGGGATGGCATGACAGTGAGTTAAATATGAAAAGACTTTTACATCTGGGTGAATTATTTTTTTAGGAAATGAGAATAAATATTGTAAATTTGCTTTGGAATAATCAGGGTATGCAAATAAAGACAAATGAAATTCATCTAAGAATACAAAAATAGTACACAGTCAGAGCTGTCACGGGGACGGTACCCTTTAAAAAGGTCCTAATGAGGTCCCAATTTTCACCCTTTAGGTACAAAGGTGTACATTTTAAAGGGGTACCACCCCAGTGACTGCTTTAGTACCTTATTTTCTGAGGCTTCATTTTCTTATAAGCATCGCTATCCTTAGTTTTTAGAGTGTAATTTTTCTTGAAATTTTTGTATGACACTGAATACACATAAGCTATCTCAGACGACACCATGTAGAAAAATTAGGCCACATCAGTTTGCAAGAAGGTGCTGAAGACACCATTGACCCGCTCACTTCAATAGGCGCGAGGCGCTGAATGCGCAGTCTCAGTGCGGAATAAAGGCCAACGGCGCATATCAGACACACCAGTATGTTGCCAAAGCAGCAAAACGCATCTCATTTTAATGAAGTCTTGAAGGCACACCTGTGTTATATGGACGCACACTGAATGATGTGGCTCAGTCACGTGTGACAAAACACAAAGATGAATTACTCTCAATGAAAACTAGGATTTAATCTTATTGTCTCTACGTTTTTAATTCCACAGTTGGCACATAATATGTATACTGCCTGGTGTGCATTCTTTCCCTTTACGTCTACAAGGGCAATAGTCTGCCGTGGTACCCCGATGGATTTCAACCTGATACATCAATAGTCCGCCGGCACACACAGCATCAAATGCGGCGTAATTTGATTTCTGCCAACCGTGTGGTCCACTCTGTTTCTCCGCATCAAAATCAAAGTGAAGGCTATTAGCGCGGATTATGGGGCCACTTTCACCTCCACCGCACATGAAAATGAAAAGCGATTGTTTAAAGCGCCGGCGCTTTTATTCTAATGGCATCTCCAGACAATAAATGCATCGTCTTACCTGCGCCGCGCGAGAGATCAATGCCAGACTCGCTGAGGATGTTCGGGTCACTTTGAGATCTTCCTCTGTGCAGGACGCATTTCTCTATACCGTCCGATGAAGCCATGAGGAGCTGTGAATACAATATTGAAATCCCTTTAAGAGGCAGCCTATGGCGACGGTGAGGTGGATGCGTCTCGGTCTAACAGCATCCAGCAGCGAGCATGGTGAATCAGTACCCTGTACACTGAGCGTGCGCGCGCGAGCGTCTGTGGGCGCGTGAACGAGTGTCTGTCATGACGGCTGGCATTTGTGTTTGTTTGTGCACATAAGCCACTTTCATCGTCTTATTATGGCCCACTAACAGGTGTGCATCCGTTTGATTACCGCAGTGTCCATTTGTGGCATATTACAGTGCATTCAAAATTAATTCATTCATTTTTTTGCAACAGATCTTGTTACTACATACGATTATTCCTAAAGACAGTAAACAGCGCCACCGCAGGCACAGTTTTGCAATTGCAATGTGTTGGACTGATGCAGTGTTTTTGCAATGTAAACGACCTGTTAATTGCTAAATTAATATTCATAACTTTATAATGTCATTAAAATTTAACAGGCCGGTAGTAATGAGTTAATGTGTAGCTGATGAAAAGCTATGAAGTAAAATCGAGACTATGGAAAATTGTTATAAACATAGTTCTGTAGACTAGGGGTTTACAAACTTTTTAATGGCAGGGACACACTCGTATGATGAACCTTTCGCAAGGAATCCTTCTCTTAAAATATATGTCATTTTTTGCCACTCTCATGTTGTTACAAACCTGTATAAATTTCTTTGTTCTGAAGAACACAAAGGAAGATATTTTGAGGAACATTTGTAACTAAACCGATCATGAGACTTAATACTTTGGAAGTGAACGGTTTGATTATTATTTATTTTATTTATTTTTTAATTACAAATATAGCAAAGAAGGGATACATTAGGAAAAACAACAAGAAACAGATAATATTAAAAATTTCAATTGTCACTGCTCATTGTACACATAAATAAATAAATAAATAAATAAATAAATAAATAAAAGAGGTCAAGGAGCAAGAACTGACTTACATCAAACACTAAAATAACACATTAAAATAAGGCTTGTTCGACAGCCTTATGACGTCAAAGTACCGCGAGAGCGATTCGAGAAATCATACGGAAAGTCTGCTTAAAATCGCTCTCGCGGAACTTCGACGTCATCCGGCTGTCGGTTCTTGCGGTGCCGCATAAAGTCCAACAAGCCTATTTTCATAGAGGAACGTAAACCTTGATACTTCTTCCATTGGTCACAGTTTTCAGATATCCGTCTGTGATTGGTTACATTTTTGTGATGCCCGCCTGTCATTGGTTACATTTTCACAAACGCTTCTCTCATTGGTCTCCTGTCGTCTTGCACATGCAGGAAGTGCTCCATCAAGGGAAGCGGAGGCAAAGATGGCAGCGCACAGGTGCGGTTTGGCGCTAGCATTTATTTTGTTATTTTTTGTCTTAGTGCACCGCGGCTCCTGTGATGTTCTTGAAAAATCAGATGATAATAGAGAAGAAAAACAAAGCGCTTCAGACGCGTCGCGTGAGCTGAACACCGATGCTAATATCACTGGGGATGATCCGAATGAAAGGCAATGGCAGTCGACAGATGTTGAGATGCATAAACCGGTTGACGCGACAGACAGTGAATCTTCTGCATCACCAAAAGTGAAAGATCAGTTTCAGGAGGAGTTGGTCATCCGACCCCTGCACTCCGGTGACATTTATGCAAGCTTCCAGTTCAGCACATTATGGGATACAGATTTCTTACAGGATGGAGAAAAGGGTGGGTTATCATTTGTGCTTTGTATCTAAAATTTGGACTCTTTCTTTAATATTACTATTTTTGGCTATTTTAAAGTATTCAAAACTATGAGAAAATAACACATACGTGGTAGGTTCTGCTATGTCCAGCCTTTAGATTACACTGGTTGTCACAAGTCGTAAAAAGAGGTGCATTCTGGGATGCTGTTAAACCTCACTGACAGAACTACGTTTCCTTATATATTCAAGCTCATCTGTTGCAAATTAATTAATTTATTTATAAAGATATAGATTATGTAACTTCACAATACATTCAATTGTATACATTAGATTTTTACATCCACACACTACATATTATTATGTCCAGAATATCTCAAGTTTTTATCATGTCCAGTTTATCTTACATTTGGTTTTTTGCAGTTTCCCATTACCGGCTCTTCCCCAAATCCCTCGGCCAGGTGCTGTCCAAGTTTTCTGTGCGGGAGCTGCACATCTCCTTCACCCAGGGCTATTGGAGGACCATGCAGTGGGGACAGCCCTTCATCCCCTCTCCACCTGGAGCTGAGCTCTGGGTCTGGTTTCATGACACTGTCACTGAGTGAGTGGATTTACATAACCTTAACCCCTGACACCCTTAACTTCTTTTCAACCCCTTAACACCCTTAAATTCAAGGAAGTAAAAGTTTTCTTTGTGTTTTTTTATCAGTGTGGATGGAAACTGGAAAGAGCTTACCAATGTCCTCTCTGGAATCTTCTGTGCGTCTTTGAACTTCATTGACTCAACCAACACAGTGCAACCCAGCGCTTCTTTTAAACCGCTTGGTCTGGGAAATGGTAAGGCAAATGCACCAGCAGTGATTAGCAATGGCAAAGTAATTTATTCGGCATAAGAGCCGGCGATTTCTAGTGGACTTTAATGACATCCTGTTGGAGTAGAGTTAAACCATATGCAAATATCCAGAGCAGCAGTTGCCAATAGGAGTGCAGCTGTAGAGCTTATGAGCTTTGCCTCATTGTACATCTGGAGGCTTTTAACAGTACAGAGACCTGGCAACCATTTAATCACTGTCAGTGTGAATGCACTTAAACTGAATAGCTAATATTACACTTTTAAAATCTCTACATTCATAATATTTCTCTTTTTTTCTCACTATGCAGCTACAGATCACCGTTTTTTACGATATGCAACATTGCCACGTGAGATCGTCTGCACTGAGAATCTGACGCCCTGGAAGAAACTTCTGCCCTGTGGTTCTAAGGTTCTGATCGTTGCCTTTAATTTCACTGATCTAGGGATTGAGAATAATGGGGCACACTAATTCACACTAATGGCGCTTTCATTGCATAGTACCCCACGGGTTGGGTCAGCTCACTTGGGGGCTTTTCCACTGAGTACAGTAGGTAGTACCCAATACTTTTTTTAGTACCACCTACGTTGAGGTTTCAAGTGAGATGAGCTGATACTAAAATGTGACGTGCACCCACTGATGCCACGGATGTTTGTACATAAACATGTGAGACAGAGGTAATGATAAACGCGATGTGAAAACATCTATTTGTGGTGGTCAATTTTGAGGCTAACTTCAACTGGAAAATAAATTAATGTATGAGAAACACTACATTCCAGCGATACTCGCTCCTACTTTTGTATGATGTCACAGCAGTACGCCTACAATCCCTCCCTACTAAACTCAAAGGAAAAGCTAACAAGCCAAAGTAAGGTGAGCTGACACGACCTGACCCGTGGGGTACCATGCATTGGAAAAGCGGCATAAGGCAATAACTATGACTACCAGGGTTCCCACGGGTCCTTGAAATCCTTGGAAGTTTGTGAATCTGGGGAAAAAAATTCAAGGCCCTGGGATGTTTTTTAAAATATACATGCATAGATACAGGTCATTGAAAGTGCTTGAATCTATTTTATGCAAGAAGTTTTCTGGAAAAAAATTCATATTCCCTGTGTAGTGTAGGATAATATCATAAAAAATCTAGACTTTTTATGCACACGTGCTAAACTGATTGCTTTAAATGCTTATATCTTCTGTATGCGAATATTGATTCATTCCAAAATGCTTTTTTGCATAGTTGTGTTTTACACATGAAAACGTCTCTGGTTACGTATGTAACTGTTGTTCCCTGAGAAGGGAACGAGACGTTGCGTCTCTTGCCATACTTCCTTTGTCCGTGTAACGTCGTCTTTGGCAATATTTCAGATAGCGATATCAGGGCTCAACGCAAATAATTTTTTATACTGGCCCGGTCGGGCCAGTGGTTCAGGTTTTCACTTGCCCTGCCAAAATTTTCACTGGCCCCAATAAAAAAAATGTCAGTGTCACATATTTAAAAATAATAATTCAAAAGTCAAATATATTGTATACATTTACAACAGACATGTTTCAACAAAAAACGCTCCCAAATTTTCTGCTTTACCTGTAAACTGACAGCAAATTGTGCAAAATATTGCATTGTTTCTTTTGTTGTGTTTTACCCAAGTAATTGTATGCTTCCAAGATGTTAATATGCATTGAAGAAAATATATTTTAGTGACTGAGGGTGAAGCACCGGCCCGATCGGGCAAGTGACAATACTTTTTACTGGCCCAAACGTCTCCCACGCTTGCCCCGGGCCACCGGGCAGTCCTTTATGTTGAGCCCTGTGATATACTTCCTGGCTCCCGCATCACCCTGTCTTTGTCATTAAACCTCACCATTGGTTGAATTTGATATACACATTCAGACGCACTTGCACCTGGAGGCGTCACCGCAGTGACGCAGTGCGGGTTCCCTCGTAAGAGAACTGTAACAATGTATCTTTAAAGGTAACACAATGTAACCTTGCTCTCACTTGAAATGTTTCCCCACATTTAGTTCTTGAATTTGAGGGTATTGGACCTGGAAAGTCCTTGAAAGGTCCTTGAATTTGAAGTTAACTAAGGTGTGGGAACCTTGAACTACATTAGTGTCCAAACATGGACTATAAAGACAATGTTATGTTAATTCATAAAATTCATAAAGTATGATTTAAACCTATATTTTAATAGTTGTTTATCGTTATCGTCCATAGTGTGAAGTCCCCTTTAGCCTACATGAGAGAGGAATGAGAGAGAATAAATAATAACTTATATCATTTGGCAGTGCTATAGACGGTTTCAGCAGTAACAACATAAACAAACAGCTTTCCTTGAACAAACGTATATACACCAAAACCTTGAATGGTTGAAAACGCCAGGAAGCCGCCGACTGTTGGCACTTTGTAGCATTTTTCAACTGTATGCTTTTGTTGAAAACAATGAACGATGCACCATTTGGTTGTTTTGGTATTTGTCCCTCCCTTCCTTCACTGTGATTGGATGACAGAGTGAGAAGTGACATTGACGAGCTGAGCTTTTCACCTAAGTTGAATGACTTGATATACACGCCCCCTTATTTCCAGAAATCTTGCGTAAATTTTTTTTAACAACTTTTAGAGTAGTTTATTTCTGATAACAAGCAACGTAAACAACAATTTAGTTTTCTTATTTCAAATCATAATTACAGCGCATCAAAACGACACTGAGCTAACGTTACTGTGTAAAATGTGTACTATATAATGCAGTGATCACCAATCCTGGTCCTGGAGGGCCGGTGTCTCTGCAGAGTTTAGCTCCAACCCTAATCAAACACACCTGAAGCACCTAAATTAGCTGCTTCAGGTGTGTTTGATTAGGGTTGGAGCTAAACTCTGCAGAGACACCGGCCCTCCAGGACCAGGATTGGGGACCACATGTTAACTATAGATCGGCTGCCAAACCTCCCTTCACAAAGCGTTGATGCATGATCGCCGTCTCCTCTTACCTTTAGGAAACAAAACCATTTATTATTTTCGACGAGGTATTTGTTCCAGAGTTCAGCTTAGAAACTAATCAGACCATTAAAAAAACAGAGATTGGAAGTTAAGTTCCCCCCAGACGCATAACAGAGAAACTGTCTATAGCAATATTTAGTCCAGTATATGAAGACATAAGATGAGACATAAAAGTAGAAAAGACTCAAGTTGATGTTTTTCTTTAGGCAGGTTTGGCTGTTCTCATGAAGTCAGAGAAGCTGTTTCACAGTAGTTTTCACTCTCAGGCTGTTCACATCAGACCCGTCTGCCAGGTGAGCTGCTTTTAAGTTCCTGCTCAAAATTCATGTGGGGGGAAGTTTATTTGAAAACATTAGATAAATTGTATTGTGGCACAAACTTGACTTTGTCGGGCACATTTTAAGCATTCTGATCGTAACAATTCAGATTTTCCTTTCAGGATGGGCAATGCACCAGCACAGCATGGGAGCTGAGGCAAACTCTTAATGTCGTGTTTGATCTTTACACTTCGGGTCAAGGCAAAAAGGGTAAGCAATAGAAAATAAATAGTAATTTGTAATTTTGTTTGTCATTTCTACGTGTTATACATAAATGTTTCTAATTTCATAAAGGCTCGGTTTCACAGACAAGATTTAAGCCCAGTCTCAAAGTAAACTTCATGTTTGAGCTGTCTTAAAGGGAACCCAGTAACTAAGATTGTTTTGCAAGCATGTGAAAAAATAGGTCATTGGAATTTGGCTCCCCTTGTGATGTCAGAAGGGGATAATAATCTGCACTATCCAACCACGGCACTGTCATTTAGTGCAGAAATCAGCTCATTTGCAGGACACACCCAAAAACGGCAAATTTTTGCTCACACCTATAAAATGGCAATTTTAACATGTTATAATAAATTATCTATATTGTATTTTGAGCTTAAACTTCACATATGTACTCGGGGGACACCAAAGATTTATTTTGCATTTTTAAAAGTCTTGTGAAATGTCCCCTTTAACTCTCTGTGCATTTCAAATGGGAGTGGTGAGCTGTGGACTGAGTATTAGGTTGCAATTCACAGTCTTACCACTAGATGCCGCTAAAAATCTACACAGTGGACCTTTAAGTTGCAGTAATAGCTAGAAAACAACCATTAAAGGTAGGGTAACACATTTTGAAAAATGCTAACAGTAGCCGCCTAGCAATGAAACCCCGATCCCACCCTTAAGTCAAATCGCCATCCAAAGTCACGCCTCTTTCCAAACACATGAACACGCACAGATCAGACGGTCACGTCTCATTCACCAGTGAGAAAACTTTGCAGTACAAAGTGAATAACACTTCCAAAATAACCAACATAAACAACTGGTTTACATCAGAATTAGTTTAAGCACACGTTCGATTGTGTAGACGTAGTAACTATATCGTTATGCTAATCCGGAAAACGAACACAAATTTCATAAGCAACACAACGATTCATCAAAGTAGAATATCTGAATCCATCTCAATACAAACATATCGTGTACCTACCTTACCAAAATAAACAGTGCAACGACCCTTTCAGACGCTTTGCCTCCTGTAGCTGTTTCATCTCGTGGTAAAGCAGTAAAGTTACCGATGTTAATTTGGGTTTTTGCTCTTGCTGATCCAGGCAGTTTTTGCTGTTGTTGTCATAAAAGATGCATTTAGTTTTGTTGCTCCTGTGTAGGTTGTCAATTGAGCAGAAAAGTTTGCTGTTCTCGCTGTTTACAGACAGCGCGCACGTGAACGCGCCGATGACGTATGGTGTCTGCGTGGACTCGCTGCGCGGTGGGAATTCAAATTACGCTTACGTATGAGGGACAAAAAAGGAAACGTCCGTTCGGACCGAAATCTATGATTTGTTGAACATTTTTTGGTCCTACGCCTTTCACAGATGACATACATTTTTACAAATACATTTAAACAACTTAACACAGTGATTGCTATCAGAATGTGAGGAGACTTTTAACCAGCATAACTAAAAAATGTTTCAGGATCAAATCTGTTACCCTACCTTTAAAACTATTGTTTTACGCCACACAGATGTTACACTTCACCATCAGTTTTTATAAAAAATATTAATGCAATGTTGTGTTTTACATATTTGTATGTATTTGTATCCTCATGTTTTTGCAGAATGGTCCCTGTTTAAGATGTTTTCTAGGACTCTGACGGAGGCCTGTCCTCTTGCGTCCTCTAGTAAAGTTTATGTGGATATTACAGACAACCCTGAGGTAAAAAAAAACTATTAAAAGTCCTATTTGCATGGGATTAGTATTACCTGGTGACTTCTAGTAATTTGTAATAAATGAGGAGTTTGTATGTTATCTTGATCCCGTGTGAATCTGCCATGTCTGTAATTTGTAAAGTAAAAAAATTCCAACGAAACTAACCTACCATATTTTGCGAACACCGAGGTTCGGTGATAATATTAGCCCCGTGCGAATCGGCATCTCTGTAATTTTGTGGGATTGTATATAATTTTTTCAAGGCTGTGCACTTTTTTCTGTTTTTCTCCGTTTCTGCACCTCTTGCACTGCAGCGCACAGACATACTTTACAGAGACGCTTCTTATGGCTTAACATGTGAAACTTGAGGGTTTTGTTATATATTTATGCTTTTAAAAGACGCAGCTTACCAGGACAAAAACTCTCTGGGAGATAAGTCAGTAAATTTAAGTAAAATCACAGGTTTCGCTTATCCTGTGCAAACGGGCAACATGAAACTTAGATGTAGGGAAGTAATATTTAAATCACACGAGGTCCCCAGATAATAGTAATCCTGTCCGAATAGGACTAAAAACACATTTTCCTGTGTTTATTCTGTGTTTTTACTGTGTGCTGTTTGTCCAACAGGGGGAGCAGTTTGAGCTGAGCCCTGCCACTCCTGTCCTCAGCCAAGCTGTCGTGTTGGGGGATCGCAGGACGTATTCGGTGTACGACCTGACCAAAGCAGAGACTTTCGGACAGTTACGATCACTCAATCTTCTGCTACGATGGAAAGGAGAAAGCGGTATGAACTATTCAATGAGAGTAATCTAGGGTGACCATACGTGCCATTCTTCCTGGACGCATCCCGTCCAGGATTTCAGTGCGTCTTCCGGAAGTCGTATTTGTTGACCGCATACGCTATTCAGTTAAAAACATAAGATATACAATCGTAGTTTCATTCTTACCTTAAAATGTTACGGTTGCTTTTCTGTAATAATAATAATAATAATCCTCTATCACGTTTGTGGTCGACAAATACGACTTCCGGAAGACGAACACAAAATCCTGGACGGGATGCGTCCGGGAAGAATGGCACGTATGGTCACCCTAAGTAATCAGGGTTTCAGGAAAGCCCATCTAAGGCAAATCAGTTTCCGACTACTCACTTATATCGTCTGTTTTCTGTCTACTGCTTTAGGTGAAATGTTGCGTCCTCTGCTGCATGCAGAGCGCTATGTGGCCGGTTTTGGGCTTCAGACAGGGGAAATTCACACTGTAATCTACAATAACCACCCATTTCGAGCCTTTCCAATATTGCTGCTGGACTCCATACCCTGGTACCTGAGGTTGTACGTTCACACCCTGACGGTCACAAGCAAGTCCCGTGATAACAAACCAAGTGAGTAAACCATATGAATTTATGGCAATGTGCATATTCCCTTGGTTTACAACAAACACATGGATTGTAGGCAACTCCTGGGATTGGTGATATAGACAAGACCGACATTATTATAATTCCTCCCGCTTCAGACTTACAGCCTGTAAATTAAAACATGGTAAGGAGGGTCACATTTCCGGCTGACGTCAGAGGTATTCAAACCAATCACAATGTACAGATTAGCTGGCCAATCAGGGACACAGCGCTTTTCAAATTTTGTGCGTTTCAGGAAGAAAGTGAAATCTGGAGCTACAATAATGTCCAGTATGTGAAAAATAATGTGTTTTTAACCATAAACCATGCAAACACATTGTATTATACAAAATACACAAAATAACGTTATTTTTTTAGCAATTAAATAGGTGCCCTTTAGAGGGATAGTTCGGCCAAAAATGATATTAAACCCATGATTTACTCAGCCCCAAGCTGTCCGAGTTGCATATGTCCATCGTTTTCCAGACAAACACATTTTCGGATATTTTAGAAAATGTTTTAGATCTTTCAGTTGATTAAATGTAATGTTACGGGGTCCAAAAAAGTCCAAAAAAAGTGCATCCATCCTTCACAAAATAAATCCAAACGGCTCCAGGATGATAAACAAAGGTCTTCTGAGGGTAATCCGCGCGGTGTTGTTGTAGAAATATCCATATTTAAAACTTTATAAACTAAAATAACTAGCTTCCGATAGCGCCGCCATCTTAGTCGCGTCCGCATTCAGGATGAGAGCTTACACAGCCTACGGAGGCTACTCTGCTGCTGCTCTGTGCCCCCACCCTCCAAATTTGTCATACGTCACTAAGAAAAGTGCGTACACTACACCAATACTCTCTCCTGAATACAGAGAAGTCAAAGATGGCGGCGCTACCGGAAGGTAGTTATTTACGTTAATAAAGTTTTAAATATGGATATTTCTACACCAACACCGCGCGGATTACCCTCAGAAGACCTTTGTTTATCATCCTGGAGCCGTTTGGATTTAATTTGTGAAGGATGGACGCACTTTTTTTGGACTTGAAGGTCGTGGACTATGGGTGGACCCCGTAACATTACATTTAATCAACTGAAAGATCTAAAACCTTTTATAAAATATCTGAAAATGTGTTTGTCTGAAAAACGATGGGCATATGCAACTCGGACAGCTTGGGGGTGAGTAAATCATGGGTTTATATATATAATATCATTATTGGCCGAACTATCCCTTTAAATTCCCACTGTGGAGAAAATTAGGTTTTTATTGTTGTATATAAACTGTCTGTGTGGTGTTTTTACATGGTTACGGTTAAAGACAAACGGTGTGCACAACATTGCTGAGTATTTTCACCATAAAATTGGAGACAGTCTCATTCCAGCGGTTTAACATCACCTTGACCTGGAACTGCAGAATGTAGCATCTGTTTACATGTATATTTATGGTCCTAGGTAGTGCAAAATCTTTGTATAAATAAAATAAAATAATCTGCATATTCATATATAAGGGCTGAGCTGTGCTATTAAGTAGAGGCAGTGACTTATTTGCATATTCAGAGATCTGCGTATGAGGCAAGGGTGTAGAATTACAATTAAGCTGTTTTAAAGCATGAAGAA
The DNA here is from genome assembly GCF_030506205.2 of Paramisgurnus dabryanus. Taxonomy (NCBI): domain Eukaryota; kingdom Metazoa; phylum Chordata; class Actinopteri; order Cypriniformes; family Cobitidae; genus Paramisgurnus; species Paramisgurnus dabryanus. The sequence goes on from NC_133357.1 coordinate 22,313,312, forward strand.
ATTTCTGTGACAGGTTTTATATATGGTATTATGATGAGTTTAAACTGATCAAATTCTTGGCTACACTTTGTATAGACTTTACAGATGTTATTCTCCTATTTGTGCCTTTTTCTTTCAAAGGTTACATTCACTATCAGCCCTCTAAAGACCGCCAGCGTCCTCATCTGCTTGAGATGCTGATTCAGTTACCCCCTCATTCTGTGACCGAGGTCACCGTACAGTTTGAACGAGCCCTGCTCAAATGGACAGAGTACCCTCCTGACCCCAATCATGGCTTCTATGTTGGGTAAGACTGTTTTTGTTGATTGTTTGCAGGTTAGGATTTATTTTGAACATTTATTAGACCACCACCTAATGTAAGGTTTGTGCTGCATTGCATTAGCAGCGCAAAGGTCAAACGGTTAAAACCCAAGGGTTTGGTTTGGTTAAATTGAATGAACTGAAAGTCACTTTTTGATGAAAGCATCTGCCAAATGCATAAACTTTCTCGTTTATCAATATCAACACGTTATTTTATCATTTTATGCATTTGTAGATCTTCTGTGATCAGTGCTCTGGTGCCAAGTATGGTTGCAATGAACACAAACTTCACACAGGAGCAACCGTTGTTTAGCACTTTGTAAGTATGATGCGTACAATTGTTACTAGTAAATAGGAGTCATTTATCTCAATAACCTTTCCACACTTCATCTCCAGTTTTCCAGTGAAAGAGGAATCGAACTACTTCATACGAGTCTACACCGAACCTCTCCTGGTGAATTTACCTACACCCGACTTCAGCATGCCGTACAACGTCATCTGTCTCACCTGCACGGTGGTCGCGGTTGGATACGGCTCCTTTTACAACTTGCTGACCCGCACGTTTCAGGTGGATGAGCCGGGCCTGCCGCTGGCGAAGCGTCTGGCCAACCTGATTCGTCGAATCAGGGGAGTCCCACTGCTGACCTAAGTGCACATCAAACAGCTGAGAGAACTGTGACACTAAAACAACGACAACTACTGGAGCTTTAATATGCTTTTGGCCCTGCTAGGACCTGGAGACTTACTGTATGTTTAACAAATAAGCTCCTTTCTATGATGGATGGATTTGCATAAGTGTTTGTATTATTTTTCAGGAAGAAATGTTTGTAAAATTTTAACAACCGTGGCTGTCGGCATTTCTCGTGATGATAATGCACGGTTCGGTTTGCTCAGGCATAGTTCAGGGCATCTGGGAGAGAACTTAATGTTAAAATGTCAAAAGCACAGCCAAGGACAGGCGGTACAGCGTAACTACTGATGATGGAAACTTGCTATGAATGAAACAAATAGTTTCCACTTGCTTTAATGCACTTTTATTTAAATACATGTTGTTGTTTTGAAAGATTGGACTGTTTTTACTTTTTGTGCAGGCATGTAAAGATCACCACTGAGGCTGGGTGCTGTTTCATTCAGTTTGTGAAGCAGATCTCTGAATCTGTCCAATAATAAACTGAACAGAAACAAATAATGTGTGCTGACTGAGAACAATCTGTACGACAATTCTGTGTCCAAATGTGGTGTTTTTCATTTCTGCCTGAAGGAAGAATGTGTTTTAGGATCCATTTGGCTGCTATTATGCCATTCTGTTTGAATTATTCGAAAGATCCTATCCACTGATGTTAGATGAAGGTCATTTGGATAAACAGAAAACCATCTTTTATTTGTTGTACATGTAACTGTCGTATTTAGTTGGGGTAGTGCTAACCCATCCGCTATAATTCTTTCATTTTTAATAGCTTGGCACATCATTGGACTTCATACATTACTATCAGCTTTATACATCACTGTCTTGACATTTCCTGACAATTGCTTTGACCCGTTTGCAGCCAAACACAGTTGGACAGAGGTCTCTTTCATTTACCAGAAGTGTTCTGCACGTTTGGTCTTGGGGAGGGGAGCTTTTACATTCCTAAGCACTGATGCTGTTACATGAGAAGAGAACAGAAATGTGCACGCTGGGATACCAAAATATGGACATTTTAAAGATTTATTTGGTGGTTACAAACAAGGCAAAACAAAACAGTTAAAGTATTCAGTGTAAACAAAATTGATTCCTCCATGACTCTGAAGTCAGCATGGCTCGCTGCATGCGTGACCACAGGTGGTTGGGCAACATTTCTGTTCTGCAGGGCACTGGCCATCGTGGTAACAGTATTCGGCACACATTGGTGTCCCCTTTGGTAGGGAGCACCGACCAGGTTTCACTGCATGGATACAGATTAGGTACTTTAGCATTTATCTTCAAATATACAGCAAAGTTTTACTAAAGCAATAATATGGATTATTTGTCTAGCAGCTTTCTCTTTTAGACTCATAACATTAATAATGAGAAAACTAATCCACATAACATGTAAAACAGTACATGCTGTGCATAGAAAGGGCACAACAAAGCAAAACTCAACAGTAAGGCAGACATTAGAGATCAGATTCATACAGATTGCATGCAGTCTTTATTTAATATACCTGTATATGGTGCAGTACATTCATGTCCACAACCATTGCTGCAGCATTTCTCATTTCCCGGGCAGTTGCTGTCATTGGCACAGAACTCGGCACACATTCCTGCTCCAAAACTTCTGCGAGGACAGATTCCAGTCTTTGCTGTGACATGACAGAAAGACCACATCATTGAATGTTAAACACTTTCTTCTTTGGAAAAACCTGAATCATCTGTGCTTGAAAAATCGGATGAAAGATCTTTATTTTAGAAAATAAAGTCTTTTGACACAGATGGTTAGCTACTAGTTTCCATAAACAATGTTCGGCAGTGGATTTACATGCTTTACAAAAGTTATTGTTAACAATGTAATTTTCAACAGATCTCAATTCATCTTTACTTGATTGTAGAAATAACAATGTAGACGTTTTTGGAATAAATATAGAAGCTCCTTACCTAAACCCATCGGGGCGGCTTCCTGGACAGGGATTAGACTAGTCCTAGACTAAAATGAATGTAAGAGCTGTCCAAACTGAAAACAACCTTAAAATACACGAGTGCCCTTTTTTGCCTTAAAATGCATGCCAGTAATGTTTTTAGTAAGGCATGTTTGTTAAAACTATATTTCATAATTAAACTAATCTTAAGATAATTCCTGTCTGGGAAACCACCCCATCATGTTTTAAAGTCAATACATACAATTAAATAGCAGTTTCACACCCTTTGCATTTTGACAAAAATGTCTTTATTGAAAATGATACACAATACAAACACTCAGTGAATCTTTTTTGTTTTCTTCTAGGTAAACAAATATACTTACTCTATTAGTGTACTTTATTAGGAAAAATATTGTTGTGGGAATTACATCACAACAACTGAGGGACAGTTGTATTAAACGTGTAAATTAATAATTCTCACACAATAAATATTTAATCAGAATTTAAATTTAAATAATTTTTAAGTAAAACATATTGTGTTGATTTTTACACAACGTAAACAGAATAAAGTTTCTGTATATAAAAATTAAACTAAGGCATTGTAAAACTTATTTATTACTTTATAACTATAAAAACTAAAACTTTTTTAATAAAACAACAAGCTATAAGTCGATAACACAGTGCAGAAGCTGAAAGTGAATTGAACTCACTGTAAGCAGGTGGCACACACACAGCTCCACAGTCAAACACACAACATTTGTGTTGTCCAGTACAGTCTTCATCTGAAAGACATCCATGACTGGATGGCACAACTGTCAGCTTCCTCGGACAGTGACTGACCACTTCAGAAAAGAGACAAACATGCTGTATTTATCATTATTTAATTTATCATAGGCTATGTAATTATTATATTATTATAAATATACTATTTATTTATTTCATATATAATATAATATCATATACATAAAAAGTGGGCTCTTTGCCAACCACATTTTTCAGTTTTTATGAATGACTTTAAACGACATAAACCCTTTGGAACAATTAAAAACAAATGTGCACTGACATGAATTCTATCCTTGGCATCTAATGTGAACAATGTGTCTGTAATACGTGTGGCATTGTATAATAAAAATGTAGGAGACTGCCAGTGCCAGTATCTTTTATGCAGCTTTGCATTTAAAATAATAAAATCCCATTGGGATATATGAACAGACGGTTTTATTAATACGTTTAAATGGCACTTAATACAAATAGACTTGATATGAAGTGCTGATAAATTCACGAGTTCTCACCTGTTAGGTTTCGTCCTGGAGCTGCTGCGGTTGGCGTCAAACATCCAGCCAGACTTAATAAAACGACACAAACACTCAGCAAGCAATAGACTTGAGTTTTCATCTTCACGACCTCTGCTCACAAACTGATCTTAGTAGGAAAATGCACCGAACATACGCGAGTGAAATGGGCGGAGAACTGAAAAACAAAGAATTTGTTCTATTGCATGCAGCGGTGCGCAGACTGCTCAGTACATGACGTCAAACTACCGCGAGAGCGATTCTTTTAGCATAGCTTTCGAATTTCTCTCGCGGTACTTTGATACTTTTATCTACAGATAGATAATATTAGTGCAGTGTTGTTGCCAGCTCTTGCGCTTTTGGTGTGAGACTCACCTACATAGTCTATGCTTTTATTCTGCACAAATAAATATCTTGCCGAAGCAACGTAAAGTTTAAACAGCATATCCATAAACTTGTTTCATTATTAACATCAGAATGGGACTTATTTGGTTTGATTAAGCTTCACACATTCTAAAATGGACAGGTTTATAGCCATATATGCTGGAGTGTCATATTTTAAAATAAATAGATAAATTAAAAGAAAGAAAGAAAGAAAGAAAGAAAGAAAGAAAGAAAGAAAGAAAGAAAGAAAGAAAGAAAGAAAGAAAGAAAGAAAGAAATGGACAAGTTTAATAAAAACAGACACTTGATTTACTATGTAGTTTTGGATTTTGTTTTTCCCCTAAAGGGAACATTTTTCAATACTTTTTTTTAAGATGTCAAATTAATGCTTTGAGGATATATGTAAAGTTCTATCATTCACTTCTATAGTAGAAAAAGAATACTATGGAAGTGAATGGGGCTCAAGAACAGTTTGGTTACTAACATTTCTCAAAATATCTTCATTTGTGTTCATCAGGACAAAGAAATGTATACAGGTTTGTAACAACATGAGAGTAAACGATGACAAAATTTTCATGTTTGGGTGAACTATCCCTTTAAATCAATGATTGAAATCAAACTTGGTTATCTCAGAATTTGATTATGAGACTTTAGCCTGGCTTTAACTTAATAAATATTAACTGTATACACCCTGCATTTTGGTAACTGGTTTCATTAGAAACAAGAAAATACAGACAGGGTTCTGTGTCTGCAAGATGTGTCAAGATATCACATAATTTAGAGGAAGATCTAATACAATGGCGTAAGTTTTGGGGAGGGTGGGTGTGCTTGAAGCATTAGTCATTATGTTTGGGAATTTTTGGTAGTTTTGAAGAATTTCTAATTTAGAGGAACATACATTAAAATTTAATGGAATAGAAATATAACCAGAGATATTTAAACTATCTTATCTGTCACACTACCTCATTTTCCCCACAATTAACTCAATGGTTAAACCCATTAGAGAAGCATTTGACAAAGCAATGCTACTTGTAGTAAACAAAACATATCAACATTACTTGTAAACACCTCTGGATAATTGTGTGTGTATATGTTGTTTATGACCACTAGATGGTAGACTCTTACTGCCAAATGTCAAATTTGCATACTTTATTCGATATTGTTTTCAATAATATTGAACTCTGTAAAGAGTTGTTTATAAAAAAAGTTTTCAGGTAATTTATTAGGTTATATTGGGTTATGTTAAACCAAAAATGCTGGGTTTTTAACCCATTAATGGGTCAAATACAAACATTTTCTGGGTTAATTTTAACTCAACAGCAGGGTTTATCCTATACACGCTGGGTTGAAAATAACCCAGCATTTGCTTAAATGTATGCTATGATTCAAAGACAAAAAACAAATGTACTGTAATGACTCTCACTCAAATAAACCTTTCTAGTTATTTAAGCAAACAGACAAAAGTATCAATGGCTTATTTTAGCTTAATATCCAGTGGTGGACTGCTGCTTATAATTTTGTGAAAAATTTACTTTTATCAGGAATGCACAGTAGCTTATATTGATGGTTTAAACAGCACAGATGTTAAAACTTTTAGATGCACCATGCACATTTCCCTCAAGATCCTGTTTGAAGTCTTTTAAATAAAGATCTAGCAGTTTGAACAAATATGACGCGTTTACTAATGCACATCATTGATGGAAATGTTTAAAAGAACAACAGTAACTAATTCATGTTAACATGCACAAAGTGAAGTTAAAAGTGCAGCCCTTTTCAAAAAATTGCATTTATTAATATAGTATCATAATAAAATATATGCTCAACTGTACATGTAGTTATTAAAGGACATTCACCAATACTCTGCTCTCCTTTTATAACAATTAATAAAGTAGACCGCACAGTATACTCTCCAGATATTCTGCTTGTCTCTGCACTTTAATCCGAAGAATTGAAAGGAGAGCAAAACATTAAACAAATTATTTTTTCCCATTAGCAAAGTGCAGTGCAAAATACTATATCTGACAGTGAAAAGTATATTGACCTAGTGTGAACTCAATTCAAAATTTCAGTACGCCAAAGCTTAAAAAAAAACCTGCAATTATTAAAAGCAATTTAGGTTCTATAAAATAGGGAGATTTGTTAAAAATTGGTATAATACCAGTGTGTATAACTTTGATGATTAAAGTAACTTTAATGATTCAACTCTTCTATTTGACAACAATAAATAAATGCATAAATATGTTCAAGTTAAAATCTAGTAAGTGACCCAGTTGTGTGCCATGCTTTAGGGGCTATAGAAATTATTATTTTTCATTTATAACATTTAAAATTAGACTTATACATTAAAAACTGATATAGCGTTCTAAAATATAAAATTCAATAAGGCCAAATGACATATATATATATATGGGTCATCCAGAGATATTCTGCATTATAAAAATCTGTTTTTAAGGAACTGCAAGTCTAGTGTTATACTGCATGTATGAATTGCTTTAATGTGCAGCTGTGGTTAAGAATTCATGCAATGGTTATTCCCTTTAAAGCAAGTTTCATTTCCTTCACTTAATTGATAGTTAGTAAAAGCAGCTTAATGTAAACAAATGCATTTTAGAAGCCCATCCAACATCCCTAACTGGATGGGTTTCAAGGCTATATGTGCATCTAAAGCAATGAATATTAGTGGTGTCAAAATTAAGGCTGGTTTTAGTGCTAAGGCTAATATGGTTTAAATATTCAGCAAGTTTCACCAAAACCCTCCTAAAAATGTTAAAAATAAAAGTACTACAGCTATTGAAATGTGCTCATGAAAGTTGTGCCTGCTTAGAGCGACTGTTCTCAGTGACTTGTGCATTATATATTTTCACAGAATTCCTTAGCACACTTTCACACATATTGCTTCCCTTAAACACGCCTAACAGTCCCATTAAAAATCTCTAACATCCTACACCTAACTGCTGCTTATGAGGCATCTTCACTTTTGGATTTAGCCCTACCTGCCCCCTCACTGTCCTCAATGATTTCATTAATCAAATATTCCTTAAGGTTGGGTTGATTCCCAACATCAATCCCATGGTCTTGGATCTCCTGCAGTAGAGCCTCCCAGCGCCTCTTGTCCTTGGAGATCTTCCACGACAGCCTAACATTGGCCTGAAGAAGAGGGATGAGCAGAGGATGCAACTGGTGTTGCTGCAAGGCCTCCGGGGAGGGCGCTAGATCCTGCAGGGCTCGGTCACAATGTTCCTGAGCCTCATTTAGTTGTTCAGCTTCCTGGAAGCAGATGACCAAGGCGGAGAGCGTAAAGAACCAATGAACCCTCTGGAAATGGTTTTGCTGCAGGAGTTGGTGACATCCTAACTTCTCCTGAAGTCTCAGAGCGTTGAGAAGCGAACCCAAGGCTTCTTGATGACGTCCCACACGCATCAACATCTGGCCTGCGCGCAGATCACCCAGATAGAAGAACTCCAGAAAAGTGGGCGTGGACCGTATTTCGGGAAGGGAGCGAAGGTGGGACAAGTATTGCTCAAAAGCCCGACTGCGCTTGGCTATGGTCTCGGCGACAAAGTTTTTGCGCAGCTTTTTGCGGGGAAAGTAAACGGCATCCATCTCGTCCCCGTGACGGCGCCGTAGGCGGCTGTGAAGTCGTTCGAAGTCTGAGTAGCGGCGCGTGATGACAGCGGGAGTTTTGTCGAATGTGCCAGAATGGATGACGTGAAGGGTGTAGAGCTGTTCGAGAAATAGAAAGTGGGTAGACATCTTTATATAGGAAACAAAAGTTTATGAATTTAACAGCATCAGTTGATGCAAGCTAAAATACTACTTCTGTGGTTTATGTACTTACCACATACTTGGAATTTGTGTCATGGACAACACTTGCGTCAGTCACTTCAAAAAGTAGTTTTTCAGGAATTATGCGAGTTCTTGAGGCTCGCCAGTTTTCTTGTAGTTGTCTGGTGATTATATTTGAGCCTTTTAGGGAAGGACCCATGGGGCTTGCATCTATAAACCAAAGACAAAATTACACAAACTAAAATAGTTCTTATAAACCAAAAACAAGAAGTGAAATCAGTCTACAATTTCAGCCTTGTAAAACAGGGTTGCTTAAAGGAATAGCTTTCTTGAATCATTTTCTAATCACTAAGACTTATAGGGGTGGTTTTCCGGACAGAGATTATTTTAAGCCAGGAGTACGCTTTAGTTTAATTAGGAAATATAACTAGTTTTAACAAACATGCCTTACTAAAAACAATACTTGTGTTGATTTTGAGGCAAAACAAAGGGCACTGATGTATTTTATGATATGTCAGTGCAAGTTGTTTTCAATTTGGACAGCTCTTACATTATTTTAGTCTAGGACTAGTCTAATCCCTGTCCGAGAAACCGCCCCATAGTGTTGTTAATTCTTTAGTCATTTTTTTTCAAGACATTTACTGTATGATGAGTTCATAACTGATCATAAAAGTAATCCACATGACCTGTGTGCTATGCAAAGTCTTCGGAGCCATTTGTGTGAGAAACAGCAAAAACCACAAGCGTTCAAATTCAAAATGGGCACCCTGATAAAAGATTTGATTTAAAAGACTTTTAAGTAGGGATTTGCAAATTGATGCTGCAGTATTGATAAATTGATTTCCCTAGAAGCTAATAATTTGGTATCGATATATCTAATAAATAAATAAAAAAAATATAGAGATATAATTATATTATATCAATAAGAAAGTGTTCCAGTTTGTTTGAAGATACACATTGATCGGTCTGCGACTGTGCAGTGCGAGTGATGTGCCCTTCAACACACGTGCATGCACATACTTCAGCACAATGGCTGAAAGGAAACACAGCGTAATTATTAAAGGAAAACCCAACCGTTTTTCAATATTTTACTATGTTCTTACCTTAACTTAGACAAATTCATACATACCAATCTTTTTTCAATGCGTACACTTGTGAATGTGTTAGCATTTAGCCTAGCCCCATTCATTTCTTAGGATCCAAACAGGGATGAATTTAGAAGCCACCAAACACTTCCATGTTTTCCCTATTTAAAGACTGTTACACAGGGCTCCAGACTGCCACCAAGAGAGTGTGCCACTGAATTTTACATCCATTTGCACATGTACGACCAGTAAATTTGACCATTTTTTGTGATGTGACACTGAATTTGAAACAGCACATTGTACTTTCTGCATCTATCATAAAAGTATTTATTAGTAATACAGTGGAAATTTATAGAAATGTGATTATTTGGTTAGCATGTTGATTTACGGTGTGTGCCCCTACATTTTTGGTTGCGGCCCTAAAATTTTCAGTTGGGGGCCACTGTGCTCCTAGTAAAAAAAGTTGGTCTGGAGCCCTGTTGCACGAGTAGTTACACAAGTAAGCATGGTGGCGCAAAATAAAACGTGGCAATTTTTTAAGAGGATAAAAAATAAGAACAATATTGTATTGCGGAAGAGCATTTAGTTTGCAGCACTTCGACCTCGAGTGCAGTAATATTGATGGAAGTTTGAGCGAAAGGGGGAGTAGTCAGGAGTGATGATGATAGGTTAGGCTAAATGCTAACACATTCATGACGCGCTGTACAAAGATTAAGTGCACGCATTGAAAAAAAAGACAGGTATGTTATTATTCATCTGAGATGAGGTAAGAACATAGTAAATATTGAAAAACTTGGTTTTCCTTTAAAAAAATAATTTAAACATTTACAAACAACACACCCTAAAATGTATACAGAGACAGGAGAGTTTTAAGGGAGGGAAACCATATCCAGGCACAGTTAACTTAATTACTGTACTCCCTCTCTTTGTTACCATTAGATGAATAAGAATAAATATAAAAGTGTGCATGAACGTGTTTGTGCATGTCCTGGTATTTTTATGTTAGGGATCATGTCATGAAATGTCATACAGAATGATGTCATAAATCATACAGAATGATGTTTTTTTTTGAAAATGTAAGCTTTCCGTGAGGGGTAGGTTATGTATATATATATATATATATATATATTTATACCATACACATATAATAATAAGTATTGGTATCAGTATCAATATTAGTGCAGATACAATTAAAAGTGTATAAATAAGTATCAGCATCATGTCGTAAAAAAGTGGTATCGGCCATCCCTACTATATTACAGTGGGCGGTATATCGCCAACATTTTATTTACTTTATTTTTTTATTATCGGCATCAGCCAATAAATCTTTTCAATCAGCCAATAAAAGTTTGACTTAAATGTACTATTCGTAATAAAAAACACAAAAGCAACATTACAACAAGCCAAAGCCTGACAGGCAGTAAAATGACCAAGTGACGTAACAATTGTGTCTTGTCTCTTGTTAATATTTTTCAAGTGCTTAAAAACGTTATACATTTATAAATATTATACGTATAAGAAATTTATATTTAATATTGATTGCCCTCAAAAGGTCTTTATTAAACTCCTGAAGTCGTGTGGATTACTTGTGTGAATGATGGATGGACTTTTTTGGGCTTCAAATCATAAGCACCATTTGCTACCATTATAAAGCTTGGAACATCCAGGACATTTTCTAATATTGGATGCTTTAAGGTGAGTAAATCATGAATTAATTTTAATTTTGGAGTGAACCATCCCTTTAAGTTACGTACTCTGGAATTCACCAAAAAAAAATCTCATTGATAACTCATATTGCTTACAACAGTAATATTATATGCATTATAAAGCATAGAAACCAAGGACTACCTGTGCTGCTACAGGCATTATCCAGAGATTCCCCGAAAAAGTCTGAATCGCTGTCCGGTCCTGATCCATCGGCAGCATCCTCAGATTCAAGGACAGCATCGCCCTCAAAGCACAGGGTCCCGCTGAGCCTGGCCGAGATGCAGTCTGTGTCGTCCTCAAGCTCTGAACTTTCTGGAAAGTCGTCCTTTCTGTCTGTCTCAGTAGGAAGCTCTCCTTCCTTAAATAACGTACGACGAAATCTGTCTAATAGTTTAGAGGCCATCCCAGCCCTGCTCCAACCCTGGAGAGTACAATATATCATATTGTGTGACATTACTTGTAGCAGACTCTTTAGAAATAAGGATTGAACAAAGCCACTGTAATAATGTGTCACTGAGGAGGAGGAATGGAAACACTGTAACTTCAAACCTCCCAGTAACTTTCAATGAGCTGAGTAACAAGAGACCATGAGGGGAAACAGATCTGGGACATAAATATGTATGCATTATTGAGAGGTTTGCTAAAGACACCTAACAACAGCATTTCATTTTTGTAAAAAAAAAAAAAAACATGAGATACGGTAACAAATACATAACATATAGGAGGATTCCCACACATTGAAGGCGCGAAGTTAAATCCACACCCAAGTTTGGGGTTAAAAGTTGTAATTTTTACATAGTAATCATTTTCTACTCAAACTTGTGTCTTTTATACCACATACAGTTATCATTATTTCGTCATTTAAACAAAACGAGACTTTTAAAGCGGCCAGTAAAGACTTTTAGCTGCTACGTGCTAATAATAACATGCGCACAGCAGCAGCACTTTCACGAATTATGACGAGAGACAATCTGACATTAATTTCACAAAAACATTTTTTAAATACACAAAATGTCTAATAAACAACATTAAAATGTTGCCGTAAATAGAGTTTGACGTAAACTTGCTGCACTTCACTTGTTTGCTAACTATGGCTAATCTAGCATCACTTTATAACTCCGAAAACATAAAGAACATGACTATTTGCACTTACCCAAATTACAGACCTCTAAACTACATATGATCAGCTTTTCATGATGTAGAATGAAACACTTTTATGTTTAAATGCAAGGCAAGGCGATTTGTGGGAGTAACTGATGTGGGAGGTGTCACACATTGAAGTGGGCGGACACACACGCAAAACTACCCACGTCAACCACAAACCATTTTTTGTAGCTTTTTATCAAATCAACCTTTTGCATTTACTTTAAAAAATATTTCATAATATACTAACATTCGTTTGGTTTGTGCATTAATTATATTAACTTATAACAGTGTTGCATGTGGGTTGTATTAATATTAAAATTTATTATAGGAATTATTCAACAGTCCTGTCATTAAACGTATTCATATTCTTATTCTGTTACAATTTAAGTTATCTGTTATGCATATAGCATTTAGCAATTAAATACGCTAGAAGCTTGATATTAAGCTATAAATAATATTTATATTTTAATTAAATTTTAAAAGTTGTACAATTTTGATCGCTTTAATCTGAAGGTATTTATGAGTATCTAATTAATTATAATAAAAACAAAAAATGTAGTATAAAGAAAAACATTTTGTAGTAATATTTTAATTATTTTTAATCACACGCCAGGCCAGCAGGTGACGCTCAGATGTTTGCGTTTGTAGCACAGAAGAAGAAAAGACCGCGGGTTGTGGTTTGCCATACGCCATGAAAAGTCAATAGAAGAAGACTGCGGGTTGATTTTTTGTTTCTTAAACATATTGCGTTGTATAATGGCATCCAAAAAGCCTTCAACTATACGGAAAACCTCTTCTTCAAGTGATTTAAAAAAGTAAGATTGTTTCATATTATGTTGTTTTAAATTCAAATGAGTATAGAAAGTATCCGACGGTGATTTCAACGCGCATTTGAATCAAATTTGTAGTCGAAGTGTGTGTAACGTTATTCATACAGTCTCCGTTTTACAGTTTATCAACTGATAATGACAGCAACAGTGGAAATAACAGTGGTGCAAGGAGGAAAACCAAAAGTAAGAGCATTTAGTCATGGCTTTAATGTTATATTACATGTTTATAACTTGTATGACTCATCTGATATGACCGATTCATAGCTTCTGGCACGATTGTGAAGTCCAGGTACATGCAAACTGAACCAAAAGCTTCTGCAAAGGTAACTGACTATATATTAATGCGTGTGTCTATATTGTGTGATGATATTACTATGATAATACTCATCAGTGTTATTATTACATATTATGTTTTCTGTAGAACAGCATACAGCAGCAGTCAACGCTGTTGCCACCCAGACCTTCATCTCCAAGAGTAGGCAACACACGAAAGCCAAGAGATTACGCACTGTCAAGACGCACAATGAGTTCACTACCAGACAATGACTCTCCCTGTGAGTTTATAGCGACGTTTATGTCACTATTTCAGGAGTAAATGTGTCAGATTCCCATTGTAGACATCTTGATCATTCATTTTGACATTGCTGATGAGCATTGTATTGATCAAACCATATCTTTCAGCAGTGACTACCAGCATTCTGGAATCCTCACATTTGGGAGGAAATGTCTTGCAGTCAACTGTGCTGGATGGCCACTTTATGCGTCCAGATTTTGATTTATCTGTCATCAAAGGTGTGGTACTATTCGTGCAATATGGGGTAATACGATTTTGTCAGCTTAACTGCTTGTGTAACAATTCAATACTTTCCAGAAAAAGTTGCTCCTCCAAGCGCAACAGACGTCAAAAATGATGAAAGGGATATGGCAATGGAGATGTTTTTATTGGCCTTCCTTACTGCTAAGGTTTGTCGCTTTTCTCTGTTTATTTTTCGCTCGCATTTGTGTATGAAATGTTTTGTGAAGTCCTGTGTTTATACTATATTTAGATTGAGCATAAGAATAAAAAATTAAGAGAGGAGGCGGAGAGGAACATTCTGACTGTCATGGACAAAGAACAGCAGTTGCGCTTGCAAGTTCATCGGAAGAAACGACAATATCTCCTTTTGGAGAAGCAGAAACAGCTCAACGGTTTATTGGACTTACAGGTTATCTTCGTTTATTTAATGCCATTTCTCTGAAGTTTTTGTGTTTATGTGACTCATATTTGAGTTTCTCTTCTTTTGTGCAGATTGAGCCTTTAGGTTCGGTTGCTTCTGCAGCAAACAAGTTTTCAGAGGAGTATAAGTCATTTGCAACAGCCATTGATGCCACGCGGCACAAGCTACCTGTGAGGAATGTGCACATTGGAGAGAATGCAGAGCAGTTCTTAGGTGTGTGAGATGTTGCTTTTTTTTAAAGTATTTGCTATTTAAATGCTTCAATACTTTAGAGTCCAGCATATTTTTTTATAGTTCACTATGAGAGCACAGTGCTTTTTAAAGGACAAGTTCGGTATTTTAGACTTAAAGCCCTGTTTTCAGATTGTTTATGATCAAATAGAATGGTTTTGACTGAAATTTCGACATTTTCGGCTGCCCTGAGAATTTTCGCGTGTTTGTGTTTCAGCTCAGACCTCTACAATGGGTTTATAGGTGCACTGGAACAATACTTCCTAAAATGCATTAAACTTTCGTTTACAAAGACGTGAAACTCACCGAGTGGTCAGGGGTGTTCACTGATATGCTCACACAAAAATCGCTGCAAAAGATGCTTTCCAACAGCTGTTTTAGCATTCGTTGTTAACTTGTGGACCTATTTCCCCAAACGCCTCACACCCGTACATTCTTCCGCTTAGAGCTTGAATAATAAACACTCCAGCCCAGGTGGTGGCGCTAATCCGCCTTTGCCAATTGCAAGAATAGAAACAAAGTTCCCGGCGCGGAGTAATACCGTACCTCACAGGACGTCTAATACAGTCAATGGAGTTGGTAAAAACTACGATAAAACCTGTTGGAATGCGTCTTTTGGAGCGATTTTTGTGTGAGGATACCAGTGAACACCCCTGACCACTCGGTGAGTTTCACGTCTTTGTAAACGAAAGTTTAATGCATTTTAGGAAGGATTGTTCCAGTGCACCTATAAACCCATTGTAGAAGTCTGAGCTGAAACACAAACACGCGAAAATTCTCAGGGCAGCCGAAAATGTCGAAATTTCAGTCAAAACCATTCTATTTGACCATAAACAATCTGAAAACAGGGCTTTAAGTCTAAAATACCGAACTTGTCCTTTAAAGTCAGATGCTGAGCATTTATTCCCTGTTCTACCAAGTCAATATCTCATACATCACCTTTAAGAGCTCAACCTGGCCTCGAAACACTTTCGCATTAATTACAAAATATTCATCCTTCACAGACAAAGCAGTCGGATGTTTGAATCGCAGCGAGTGTGTCTTGCAGAAGTATACACAGGGCATTCCTGCTGATAGCGAGGCATCAACAGAGTGTCTTGGAGAGATGAAAAATTCAGCACATGATATCAGCAAGCAGTTGACAAGGTAATACCACATTAACACATATGAGAGGCTTACTATGCTGTGTGCACCATAGCGCTTAAAGCTGCAGCTTATATTTCAAATGGATATTAAGGCTTGAAATTGTTTCTGTGCTGTTTCATATTTTTTATTAGGACTTTTTCTGAACTTCTGGAGGTGTCTTCATTAGTAAGCCATGAGGCGGTTTTGATCCAACAGTCGATGGAAGAAGTCCAAATTGGACAGAACATGGCTCAGACTCTCTTCTGTCCTTCCACGTCATGATGTTTTATGAATTTGTGTTTACATATGTATGTACAAAGAAAGAATTAAATGCTATTTTGCATGGTTTTGTGTCTAGTTTGTCAAGACTAATTCACTTACAAAAATGTATTATTAAGTGTAACAAGATTGGTAATTGTGTACATTTGTAATATATTTGTATTGTATAGTTTATTATTTCATATTCTGACATCATACTCATCTTACAAGACAAATGTAAATAAAACTTTGTGGTTTAATAAAGGATGTTCCTCTTCTAATTATTATTTACAGGATTATCTTAAATTAAACTGAAAACAAGAACCGATATACATCGCATGATAAATATGAAATGTAAATATAAAACATTGCCATTTTTTTATTTTAAAAAGGTTTCCCACATCACTGGTTGCCTATCTGCATTTATCATTGGCATTTTTTTAATAGACTACCCAGAATTCTTCAGACATTGATTATTGTTTACTTATTCTGTAGTTTTTTTTATTTATTGCATACATGTTTAAATATAAGCTTTTAATAGATAATTATTTAATAATTCTGCTATGAAGAACTTAAAAAAATCCGAAAAACAATAAAATGGTGAAAATACTCATTTATTTACAGATTTTTAAGTTTTAAGCGTTTTGTTTTTATTTATTTAACTTATAAAGAGTGCAGAAATTCCAGAAAAATAAAATAAAAGCAATTTTCATGCGTATATCGAGTAAGCTTTGGCGTAACTGCTATCGGATATAACATCCGGGTTCGAGATAGAAGGCAGCCAATCAGAGATGTCTGTGCGGTAAGTGACGTTTGTCCACTTGCTTTCCACCCAACCAATCAACAGCAAAACAACCATGAGTAACGCGTGAGTGTGTCGATTTCTTGTTTTTATTTTGATTAATGGGAGATTATTTAACATGAACGTGTTTATTAATATCAAAATCTGATTGTTTTCTCATTGTTAACAGTTTGCATGATATAAAAATACATACATTTATGTAAAAAGACTAATGTGGTGATGACTTTTAGTTGTACAAAGCACATATACAACTGATCGTTACTTCATGGACAGGCTGCTCGTGCTTATGTCCGATTTGATTTTTATTAATTCCATTAAAATTGCAAGAAGGTTTACCTGAAAGAGGTTCATAAAATATAACGAGTAAAAACGATTCAGAAGTAACCCACAGAGCCTGTTATATGATGGCACATTTTTTAACATTTAAAGGGATAGATCACCCAAAAATGAAATTGTTGTCATCATTTACTCACCCTCGAGTTATTTCAAACCTTTATGAATTTCTTTGTTCTGCTGAACTCAAGGTATTTTGTTTGTAATGTTTGTAACCAAACAGTTTTGGGGCACCATTGACTTACATAGTATTTTTCCTACAATGGAAGTCAATGGTGCTCCTGCTTCTGACTTGATTACAAATATCTTCCTTTGGAACTTATACAGGTTGGAAACAACTTGAGGGTGAGTAAATGATTACAGAATTGTCATTTTTGGGCGAGCTATTCCTTAAACTTCAACATTTAACCACATCACACTATAGAGTGCCGCAGGGATGACATATTTTTGAAGGCCAGTCCCGGAAGTTAACGGGACACTGGTTCCCTTGCAAAAAGCACATTAATTTTCCCATAGACTTTTGGATTATCAAAAAAAAAAGAATGTTCCATTGTCCTGCTAACGTCCAGGGTTGGCCTACAAAATGTGTCTTCCCTTCTGCACATTATAAAAGATAGATTACAAATGAGTTTCTTGTGAACCAGTATTACCAGTGATAATTGCAATGCTTAATAATAGTTCAAACATAATACCGGTCCAAAATCACTTGGCCCCTTTCCATTTAAATGTAAATGCATGGTTCTGTGTAGTCTTCACACAAATTTAATTGTATTTTTCCTGCCTTGTCTAATAGGTGGCCTCACTCTAGAAGAGGCAGAGGGCCCAGGCATAAGGAGCAGGGTCGAGCCGTCAGAGAACAGACCACTGAGCAGAAGGCCACAGACTCAGTGCCCCATGGCACCTGTACGACTATGTGCCCCGCTAAAGAATTACGTCAAAGAGAGGCACAAAACAGACTGCACAGATTTGAGATGGTTCCTGGCACAGAGCAAGATCGCTTGCCACCTGCTGATGTCTCACGTGCTGTCAAAGAGTATTCCCGACCCGCTGCAGGAAAAGACTCCACGCGAGCCAGCGACCTTAGGCCTCCATCTGTGCTTTTAAAGACGGCGTGTTACTTAGTTGATGACATCGCAGCTTCTGATACATTTCAGCCGTGGACTGAGGTATGAAAATGACATCATGCTTTCAATATTCATAAAAAATAAATCTACATAAAAATGTCTACACATTTATATACTACAGGTCTACAGTTTTGTTTTCGACCGTCTGCGTAGTGTTCGGCAGGACATGATAATCCAGCGTGTGTCCGGGCCAGAGTGTGTGACTGTGCTGGAGAAAACCGTACGGTTCCTCCTCTACGCCCCTTACCGGCTCTGTGGACAGCCACTTCAGCACTTTGATCCCCGCATCAATGACACTCATCTGCAGGAAACCTTGAGCTGGCTGCTGGATTGCTACAAAGAAGGAAAACACCAACATCAAGAGGAATTCCAAGCCTTGAGTCTGCTGTATAACCTGGGTAAGGTTTGGCTGAAATTGGATTTAGGATTTAGGCTACGTTTACACAACATTGATGTAGTAAAAAAAGGAAAAATGTTTTTCAACTTGCGTTTTTGAAAAATGTCACACAAAGATTTGCAAAAACGCTGTGCTGTGCATGCCAGGCCAGTTGATGGTGATGCTACTGTCTTGTAAAGAAACTCTACATGCCGGCGCACCTACACATTCTTCTACATTGTGATAAATCGATATGGCAAAAACATTTGTCATTTTGTTTAGAAGGACGATGATATTAGTTTTTTTACGTTTTCGGAAACTTTGTTGGAGAAGCATTAATAAACTCAGTATCTTGAACAGCACAAACACATAGGCTGCGTCCGAAACTGCATACTGTACAGTACGTAATGAATGAGATGAATTTCCTACTTACTGACCATTAAAGCAACACTAAAGAGTTATTGCTCTTTG
The DNA here is from genome assembly GCF_030506205.2 of Paramisgurnus dabryanus. NCBI lineage: Eukaryota > Metazoa > Chordata > Actinopteri > Cypriniformes > Cobitidae > Paramisgurnus > Paramisgurnus dabryanus. The sequence continues at coordinate 22,332,374 of NC_133357.1, forward strand.
CTCCCCCTACAGGTTAGAAGCGTAATTGTTCATTAGCACTGTCGTAAATACTGCAGCATAGCTGGCTCTGATTGGATTGTAGGTCTGCCGTAAAGCAAGTTTTTGTAGTTTTTACTCGAACTACAGGACCACCACCCGACGGTTGGAAACTTCTTTAGTGCGGTTTTGGCCGATAGAGAGCTGCAAAGCAAATGTGAAAGTGCCATTCATCCTGTTTTGAGTGGATGAACCACTGAAACTTTTTTGGAAAAGTTATTTTAAGGTAAAAAAACTCTTTGGTGTTGCTTTAAAACAGTAGGTACTGTATAGTATGAATCCTGGTAGTATGAATGCGAAGTGTCCATTGTATGCACGCTGCAAAATCTAGCCTGAAGTAGTAGGTCATCCGGGTACTTTTCTCATACTGTTTTTGGAATACTATGTATAATGACATACTACTTGCGTTACCTACTGCTTTTCGCCTACTATAGAGTATGTAAGTATGCGGTTTCGGACGCAGCAACACAGTCCTTTAGGCCGCCATTTTTGTTGTGGTTATACTCGCACATGCCTATAGACAGAATTAACACATGCGCATCACATAGAGCTGGTGATAAAAATCGTCTCAATTCTCCGATTCTCATGCTTGTCTCATCAGTAAATCCAGTTCGGTGATTAGTAGTAAACCGCTATCACCTGCTTTCAGATGGAGCGGCAATTACTACACAGAGCTGTATTTCACAGAAAGCTAGGCAAAATCGCGTTCATAATTGTGGAAGATAGTCTTCAATTATGAACGCGATTTTGCCTAGCTTTTTGCCTGAAATACAGCTCTGTGTAGTAAATGCCGCTCCATCTGAAAGCAGGTGATGGCAGTTTACTACTAATCACCGAACCGGCTTTACAGATGAAACACGCACGAGAATCGCAGGCGATTTTTTTCCCCAGCTCTAGCATCAAATCACTGTTTTCACAGATTTGCGCTATCTTAGTTTAAACTGAGATAACAAGGCATAATTTTTTTAAATTGTTTTTAGAAAAGTTTGCGGGCTTTAGGAACCAAAAATGTCATTGTCGTGTAAACAAACAGCCAAAGTGCATAAAAACATTGCCCCATAGGGTGCTTTCACATTTGGCACGGTAACCTTGAACCATGCCCGAGTGTGATTGTCCCACTCCCCCACAAGCTTGCACTCACACTGTATATTGTTCGATCTGATCCTGGCCACACTTTCGTCATTAGCATGCACTTTAAAAAAACAAAAAAAAAACAGGAAGTAAATTGCTCTTAGAACAATGGAGCCCATCGTAATCTACACATTGGACGAGAAGCGTCGCATCTAGGACAACTTGGAGGTGCACATTAAATAGTGCGTACTTATTTAGATAACATCTACTTCAAAATGCAAACTATATGTTAGCAACCAGTGTTAATCACTAACGATTTGAGACAAATATGATGTTATTAAATGTTAAACTATGTGAGTGGCACTCTGTGCCACAACAGGGATTTGAGCAGCGTCCAGAGTCACATCAGACAGCCGTCGTAAGGCGCAGCTGGTGTGCGTACATTCATAGAAAACAATGTGTTCTGTTTTTAGATTCATTGTGCGACGCTGTGCGACCCCCTTAAGTCTGTGGCTTTTTATTTAGAGTAATTTGGGACGCTGTGAGACCCAGCCCTCTCCCTTGCCTAACACAGTGATAAGTCGATTTATCGCTTATGCTGCTTAGACATTTAAATGTAACCAAAGGTTTTGCACATAGGCAGATGATATTAAATGCCTTTTTTTGAGCTCACACTTTGCATTCTGCAAGTGAGCCAGGGTGCAATTAAGCAAACCACGTCCAGGCACGGTATGGAGCAATCACACTAGTCAAACGAACCAGGCCCAGGCGCGCTTCGGTTTGGAAAGTGTGAGTGCGCCCTTAATATGCGTGTATACTACTGTAGTTCAACATACGGACATTGTATGCTTAGGTTGCACATGCGCGTACAAGAGTGTAGATTGTAGCCTTGGAGATACATTGCATTTTGTCGCAATGAAAATGTGTTGAATGTCTGAGTACATGTACGAGTCAAATAAACAATGCTTTGCAAAGCTGTGCGTTTACACACGTAAAAAACAGACTATACTCAGGGCTTTAGGCCATGAATGCCCCTTAGTTGCTCAAAAGGTTGTGGGTTTGATCCCAGTGAACACATACAGTAGTATATAATGTCTAACTTGTTACGCATTGTAAGTCACTTTGGATAAAAGTATCTGCCAAATGCATTAATGTAAATGTACTGTAGTTTGTGTACTGTTTTGTTGATGATATAACATAGATTATTCTATAAAAGATTATGTAAATATGACCTGTAATAGATTTCTTAGGTTTTTAATGTTTTTTTCACATTCATCCATGTTTCTTTGTTGCTTTCACATGTAAATATTATACATTAGTTTAGCTACTTATACCCATGCAAACATAGATGTAAATACTCTGTGTGCTCAAAATCATATAGGGGTAGTTTCCTGGACAGCATTTAGATTAATCCAGGTCTAGACCTTAGTTAGATTAGGACATTTAAGTGGTTTTTATAAACGTACCTTACAAACAAATTATGGCCGCTCAAACACGCCTCTTAGTCTGGTTTTAGAATAAACCCTGTCCAGGAAACCACCACTTAGATTACAAGGCAAATGCAAAATCTCCATGAAGACCATACACCATCATATTGCCGAAACCTATTAGTCCCCTTCCTAGGATCCAAAATAATATTTTTAAAATATCTTCTATATTTTACATTACAGGTTCATCTCATGCCACGCAACACACACTTCAACTGCCTGGGCGAATACGCAGCTCTCCGGCAATTCAGCTGGCCCTGGCCATTAACCGGGCAAATACAGAACGCAACCCAGTTCGGTTCCTCCGGCTGGCCCAAAAACTGGACTTTATGCAAGTCTGTGCCCTCCACAGACACCTCCTGTCCTGCAGGAGAGATCTGCTCCTGTTGTACAGTCACGGGTACAACAGTCGCAACTGTCGCTACCCTCTCCAGAGACTGGCACGCCTCCTTTTTCTCAAAGATCCGCTGGCTGCTGAGCTGTGCCAGGTGCATGGCGTCAACATCAGTGGAGAGTGGGTCAACTTCACCAAGAGCTCATTCACCGAAAATACATCTGGGGACCTGCAGTGCAGACGTATGCATGAGCCAGATGATGACGAGAAGTGGAACTGTTCTTCTGCCAGTGTTATTCATGGCTGTGCCTGAAATCATCAGATGGTGGAGGGATCGTTTTAATACCAAGATTTGTTTTTTACTTGTGGAAATGTATGCCATGTTTTAATTTGTAGTTGGTAAAGAAACCTGTGATGTTTCAATAAAGTTCTTATGTATAGAGGTTGTTTTATGTGTGTATATATAATGTCTAATGACTTGCAATAAATTATTGTGGACAGACAGTGTTGATGTGGCTCAATGGGTTGAGCATTGCATTAGCAAAGGTCATGGGTTTGATCCCAGGGAACACACATACTAATATAAGAAAAAGTCACTTTGGATAAATGTGTGCCAAATGCATAAATATATGTAGCAATGAGCTTATTGCAAGCAAAAAGTGCTTAGACACTTAAAAATGATGACATAGTATAATACGACTTAATGGATGTACTATGTTCACGTGCTTTTTAAACCACACCGTAAATATCTATATTTTCATTGAACTCACAAATATCTTTGTTCATTATGGTTGATATGTTGTTGTGTGAGATGTGTAGATCAAGTCTGGTTGATGTTACTGTATATATAGCAGCAGTGGGCGTCTGTGACTCTGTTGTGTATCTGTGGAGAGAAACATGGGGGAAGCGGAGAATGTGCCATCGGACGAAAAACAAGCAGAATCCGGCATATGTACCGCTGATGAATCGGTTATATGGAGTCAAGAAGTCGAAGTGTGTCTTTTTCACGCCATGTTGGGTCATAAACCTGTAGGTAAGATTGAAAAAAGTCTCTGAGGAGAAGAACGGGCCTTTATCGCTCGGGGTCTTGGGTGCACGAGACGGAATGCAGTATAAACAAGACCGTGTGCTCGTGCCGTAAATAAATAGCAAATCTATTTATTTCTAAAATCGTTTTTACGATCTCAGTTTAGTGTTAAACGTTGTTTAAAAAATGTTAAGCTTCATCGACTTTTGTCAGTCGTTTATGTACATTCAACGGCTATTTGTACGGCTTTGTTGCAGACTCGGCTAATTTTAAAATAAATATATACAATCTATGTATATTGCAATAATATGGGCCAATAATGAGTTGTACTATAATTATTAATAGCAAATGATAAATATTGTATGTATAAAGGCTGTACAGGACATTGGTGTTGAATGAAGCTGCTAGCAGCTATTAGCAGTGCTGCTAACTAGCACGATGGCTAGGCTAATTTACAACAACAACAAAGTCGTTCAGTTGAGAAATATGTCTTAAAAAATGTGATGTGTTTATAGGTGTGAATCGTCATTTCCACATGATCTGTATTCGTGATAAATTCAGTCAGAATATCGGCAGACAAGTGTCATCCAAAGTCATCTGGGATCATCTCAGCACCATGTATGACATGCAGGCGCTGGTAAGGCACTTTTGTTTACATTGTTTACATTATGTTAACATTGTATGAACGTGTGCTTAAATTTAGGTTTTCAACTCTTATTGAATTGTGTTTTGTACTGCAGCACGAGTCAGAAATCCTCCCCTTTCCAAACTCCGAGAAAAGCTTCATGCTGCCTGAAGAGATCATACAAGATGTCAAAGAAGGTGAGCTGACATTACCTTACACACTCTCTGTTACAGTATCTTGCAAAAGTGCAACATGGTAAGCACAATTTTTCCAAAAACACCAAAACAGCCACTGCTACGGTGAGTATAAGTAATTTGTACAAGTACTGGTGGTACTAGTAAGATCTTTGTCGCATAGAGATTATGGATAAACAAACCACTAGCAGTGAAATGTATATCTAGCATACATAAAGGATCTGTGTTCCTACTGATTAGGGCTCGGTGTTGCAAACAATTTGGTGATTCTTATGGTTTTCATTTGATTCAGTATCAAATAATAATCAATATTTTATTAAATATGTTAGTTTTGCAGACATGGAGTCCATAAACGATAGTTACGGAAACCCTTCCATTTGTCACTGAAAAATAAACATTTACGTTAATAATAGACCAGGGATCAAATTCAACACAAATAATTTTTTATACTGGTTCAGGTTTTCACTTGCCCTGCTCAAATTTTCACTGGCCCCACCAAAAAGATTTCAGTGTCACATATTTAAAATAATAATTCAAAAGTCAAATATAATTGTATACATATACATTTTATTTATCATTTGTTAAAGAGCACCTATGGTCCGATTCACGTTTTTTAAATTTCCTTTGGTGTGTAAGTGTGTATTAGATCATGTTAATGATATGCAATAGATACAAACCCCAAAGTAAACAATGACGCAAGTTAAGGGCTTGTTATAGTCGTGCGTAGGTCCTACGGGGTAGCAGCGACGGCGTAGGTTCGGTGTCGGTTTTCATTTATACTTTTGCGTCATCGTCGACGTGCAAACACACGCGCGACCGCTGGTGGGCAGTATCCACGTGTGCAACCACAATAGCAGCGCGACCGTCAGAGAAGAAGAAGCTTGGCAATTTAACCCACAAACGAAGAAGAAACAGCAACTTGTTGTGTATAATTTGAGAAGACCAGCAATGATGGAAGTAAATAAACAGCGACTTTTGTTGCGATTTGAGTTAAATCACTCCTCAAGTTGGCTCCTCTTTTTCACCGTCACAAACGGAAATACCTATGACGCAGTTTTTTTTACCTGACTGGAGGGGTTCTGGTGGACCAATCACAGTGCTTGCGGTCCGTGTAGATCTGACGCGCTGTTAAAATTTTTGCGAGGTGCGCGTAAGGCTACGCAGAGCTACGCACAGGCTACGGATAGCCTACGTTGTAGCTACGGCGTAGAACCTACGCACGACTATAAATCGCCCTTTATCGTCTCCAACGTAAATCTCTTTTTTACAACAACAAACACACGGATTGTGGCCAACAGTTTACTTCCTGGGATTGGTGATGTAGATAAGACCGACATTATCATAATTCCTCCGGCTTTGACTCACAGCCTGTAAGTTAACTCCTGTTAGCATCCGAATCTTTCAAATATGATACATTTCCGGCTGATGTCAGAGGTATTCACGCCAATCACAATGTACAGATTAGCTGGCCAATTGGGAACACAGTGCTTTTCAAATCCATGCGTTTTAGGCATAGAGTAAAATCTGGAGCTACAAAAATGTACGGTATGTGTTTTTTTAACCATAAACCACACAAACACATTGTATTGTACCAAATACACAAATAATGTTGTTTTTTAGCTAAAATGGGTGCTCTTTAAGACAATTGGCAATTTTAAATGTAAACTATTCAGAAATTTCTCATCAGGGTCAATAGTTTCAGGTATATCAGGATAAACTGTGCCAAAAGGGAGAACTCATCAAAGGAATCTTGTTGTAAGGAAGATAATTTCTCTTTATTCATACGTCTCGCCATTAAGTTTAGTGGACAAGATGAAGGGTTATCGGCAACCCTTTTAGACACGATGCACGCTATTGGTGCTTTTCCATTGCATAGTACCCCAATGTTTGGTTTGGGTCGGGTCAGCTTACTTTTGGGGGCTTTTCCACTGGGTGTAGTACGTAGTACCCGATACTTTTTTCAGTACCACCTTGATCGGGGTTCCAAGCGACCCAAGCTGATACCAAAACGTGACGGGCAAACACTGTAGATAACTGATTGGTCTGAGAGAATCGTCACTACCAGCGTCATCGCTATAATGTAAAAGCTTTACCTTAGTGCTAGCCTGTGCTGTCTCGAGCAAACATGTTGTCATCTGTGCTTTGCTCTAAGTTCCCAAACTCCATTTTAGCAATGAAAACATCCACAGGTTGACAATCAGGAACACCATAGCAATATTTTCCAGACTTGCAGTTTGTTGCGGCACATATACAAGCATATATGCTTAAATGCAACTTTTAAATGAGGCTCAGCGGAGCGTGTCGACTGACGCCATGGATGCTGTACAGAAACTGTCATGTGAGACATTTGTGGTGGTCACTTTGAATTTTGTGCGGACTGAGAAATAAATGAATGTATGGGGGTGTATAGCATTCCAACGACGCTCTCACTTGTATGATGTCACAGCAGTAGGCAACGCAAATATAAAGACACGCCTATAATCCGTCCCACTCCAAAGTGGTACTAAACTTGATAGAAAAGCTAACCAAGCTGAAGTGGAGTACTATGCAATGGAAAAGCGGCAAAAGCAAGGTGAGCTGACACGACCCAAACCAAACCGTGGGGTACTATGCAATGGAAAAGCACCATTAATGACTAAAGGTAAAGCGGCCCAGTGACGATACTGTTTACTGGCCAGACCGCCTCTCATTCTGGCCCTGGGCCATTAGGCATTCCTTTATGTGGAGCCCTGTAGACCCACATAGTTGTTTAATTACTTTACTTTTAGTAACAAAAAAAAGTGCAACACAAGGTACACAAATTGAACAGTGCACATTACTGTAAAAAAGTGAAATCATTATCAAGCTAAATAAATGACAAGTGAATTACCTTTGTTCAGATATCATATGTAATGCGTATCAACTATTACACTGAGCTCACGTTACTGTTTAAAATGAACGTATATAATTTTAGCTACAGATCCTGGAATTCAAATCTCTCCACACAGCGGTGATCCATGCTCGCCGTCTCCCCTCGTCTTTAGGAAACCAAAACATTTGGTATTTGTTTAAGATCATTTGTGACGATCAGTTTAGCCACTAGCCAGACCAAAAAACATACACAGACTGTGGGCCATTGCAGCAACGTGTGTGCGTCTGTTGAAACCATCTATACAAATAATTATCAACCTCATTTTATCACATCATTGTATTTGTACGTAAAATACTTTCATTTTGGAGACGCTGGCTTCAATTGACTACCGTGACTTTCCACCATGATTCACTGTCTTTTTTTTTCTTTTTTTTTTAAGTGGAGCAACTCGAATGATGGAGACGTCTTTAGTACAAGTAAAGCGTTAAAAATAATTTTAGAGATTTCCTGAATTATTATCATCTTTTCGTTAAATTAAAGTTCAAATCGGAGAATCAAATCAAATTGTTTTTTGTTTACCTAGCTCTACTACTACTACTGATACATTTTTGTCAGAAACTGTATTTACGTTTTTATGACAAGGTGAAATATTTAGGGTTTGCAGGTCAGTAAATGCTCTTCTCGTCTCTATACAGGTAAAGTAGGATCTGAAGATGATGTTAAAGAGGAAGTCAAAGAAGAGAGTGACCCTCCAGCTACCCATGAAGAAGGTTCTTATTTTTATTATGTACTCACTCGCTCCTTTCCCTGTCTTTCTCCTCTTCTCTCTCTTTCCTTGACGTAAGCCGTCAATTAAAGCCTGCGTCAATGCCTCACTTTTTTTCTGGATCGTTCACTCGTTGACGTGAAGCTCAGCGTGGCTCACACTGGTCATTTGTGTCTCGTTTTTAAAGGTCTGGGTCCCAGTGTGGCTGGCCAGGATTTTGCGAGGTATGGACAGAAGAAAACGTTTCGCTCTGTTCCTCCAAAACTCCAGCTTGAGCTCAGTACAGACCAGCTCATTACCAAAGGCCTCTGTAGACAACCTTCAGAGACCTCTGACCATGTGCGTCTCTCGTTCAGTCTCTCTTTCCGTCTTTCTTTCGCTATCTTTCTTTCTCTTTTGTCTCGTTTATGTGTGTTCAGCTTATTGTTATTCTGTATGTATGTTTATGTGGGGAAGGAGGGGGGTTTTCAGCATGGCATGTTGAGTGTTTGTGTTTTTGGCAGGTCAGCATTGAAGAGATCTTTAAAAAAACTTAAGCGTGGGAGACTAAAGAAATCTTATGCATGTTAAATTTGAAAAGTGAAGTAAAATTATAAAATTTATAGGTAGACCCACCCCTAAATTCACATGGTTGGGTCAAAGTTTCCATGTCAGGTGCCTGACAGACTGTCTCTTTGAGTCCTAATAAAAGTCATCAATGTTCATGGGAGTATGCATGGGAGTATGCGTGTGTGTGTGTTTGTGTATAAATATATATACAGACTGTATGTGTATAATATATGTGAAATACTTAATAGTGGTATAAAACTTTTGTTTTTTGTTTTCCATTATCCAACCCCTTTTCCTCCCTCCCCATGTCTTCATTCGTCAGGCAGCAATTCCTCGGTAAAGGCGTCGGAGAAATCGGGCAGCGGGCGAGAGAAAGAGAAAGAGCGGACCGAGAAGGGGGGCTCAGGTGAGACGGGCAGCGGGTCGTCGAAAGACACAGCCGGGGAAAAGCGAAAGAGGAGCAGAGCTGTGGAGAAGGTGATGAACTCCAACAACCCCTCCAGCCCAGGAGGCGCCAAGCGCCGCAGGACGTAGCTGCATCCGGAAGCAAAAAATCATGGGACACCGAACGTTTGAAAGACCTGACTGATCCAAAGTGTTGAGCGAGAGTTGTAGCTAATATTGGTCATGATAGAGCCAAGTGAAAATGTGGGATGCTCGTGTGCGTTATCTGCAGTCCAAGGTTTCAGAGGCGTTCCTGTGCTTTCAGCGTTCTCAGCTGTTCCCGAAATAAGACTGAGAAACTAAAAGCCTTTGGCGGTTGTGTAAGGTCAGACTAGACCAGACACGTATGATAAGAAATGTAATAAGCTTTTCACAGCTGAGTTTGGAACGAAGCGAGCTGTGGTATGTTATGTGTTTTTTGTTTTGTTTTTTAAAGAATGTGTTGGTTTGTTTTTTGGGAAGACATTTTAAGTGGTAGTTTTATTTTCGTCACACACCCATCTTGCAATCACCCAGAGAATGAACCAGTTTGTTTTGTGATGTTTTAGGATTTACACCGAAGACTACATGATCTTCTGTGTTATTAAATGTATGAAACTGCATATGATTCTTATAGCCTACATGGCCACTGTTCAGGTGCTTGGAAAGTAGTGATGGATATTTGCACTGTTTCTGAGTCATGGCGGTTTAAGATACCTGACCGAATGTGTGTTACACAAAAAGCATTGTTCTGCTTTGACTTGTTATTATCTCTATATTTAAGAATAAACATTTAATGTTTCTTGATAAGAAACCAAAAGATTCATACTGGGTACCACATCAGCCTGATATACTTGCAACATTTCAATTATAAAACCTTTAAATATGTGCTGCTACTTTGTCAGATTATCAAAATCTTTAATAAAGATTTTATATATAGGGATCATTAGAGGCCAAACATGTGGTTTAGCGTAGAGCTTCCCAAACTATTGAGAGGTAATTCCCCACAAAACACACTAAAAGATCTTAGAATCCCATCTTTTTGTTTTGGTACAATCTAAAAAACAAAAAAATGGTACTAAATAGTACTAAAAGCTTGTATCATAGGAGAACCATTTTTAGTGCGACAGAGCAAAGTATATGCTCACCTAAAGGATTATTAGGAACACCTGTTCAATTTCTCATTAATGCAATTATCTAATCAACCAATCACATGGAAGTTGCTTCAATGCATTTATAGGTGTGGTCCTGGTGAAGACAATCTCCTGAACTCCAAACTGAGTGTCAGAATGGGAAAGAAAGGTGATTTAAGCAATTTTGAGCTTGGCATGGTTGTTGGTGCCAGATGAGCCAGTCTGGGTATTTCACAATCTGCTCAGTAACTGGGGTTTTCACTCACAACCATTTCTAGGGTTTACAAAGAATGGTGTGAAAAGGTAAAAACATCCAGTATGCGGCAGTCCTGTGGGCGAAAATGCTTTGATGATGCTAGAGGTCAGAGGAGAATGGGCCAACTGATTCAAGCTGATAGAAGAGCAACTTTGACTGAAATAACCACTCATTAGAATCGAGGCATGCAGCAAAGCATTTGTGAAGCCACAACGCGCACAACCTTGAGGCGGATGGGCTAAAACAGCAGAAGACCCCACCGGGTACCACTCATCTCCACTACAAATAGGAAAAAGAGGCTACAATTTGCACAAGTTCACCAAAATTGGACAGTTGAAGACTGGCAAAATGTTGCCTGGTCTGATGAGTCTCGATTTCTGTTGAGAGATTCAGATGGTAGAGTCAGAATTTGGCGTAAACAGAATGAGAACATGGATCCATCATGCCTTGTTAAACTGTAAAAAAATTCTGTAGAAATTACGGTATTACTGGCAACTAGCTGCCAGTAACTAACAGTAGATTTTACATTTATGTTATTTACTGGGAACAGTTTGTTCAAAGTTAAATGAACATGAAACATTTTCAGTCTTTATCTTCTACAGTAAGTTACTGGCAACCAGCTGCATAATTACAGCTAATTTTTTACAGTTTACCTGTGCAGGCTGCTGGTGGTGGTGTAATGGTGTGGGGGATGTTTTCTTGACACACTTTAGGCCCCTTAATGCCAATTGAGCATCGTATAAATGCCACAGCTTACCATAGCATTGTTTCTGACCATGTCCAGTCCATCCTTTTGTGACCACTATGTACCCATCCTCTGATGGCTACTTCCAGCAGGATAATGCACCATGTCACAAAGCTCGAATCATTTCAAATTGGTTTCTTGAGTTCACTGTACTTAAATGGCCCCCACAGTCACCAGATCTCAATTCAATAAAGCATATTTCGGATGTGGTGGAACAGGAGCTTCATGCCCTGAATGTGCATCCCACAAATGTGCATCTCTATCAACTGCAAGATGCTATCCTATCAATATGGGCCAACATTTCTAAAGAATGCTTTCAGCACCTTGTTGAATCAATGCCACGTAGAATTAAGGCAGTTCTGAAGGTGAAAGGGGGTCAAACACAGTATTAGTATGGTGTTCCTAATAATCCTTTAGGTGAGTGTATATAAATGGGGAGATATGGCTTATCTTCATTTGATTAGGGTTTTTTTACAGACACAGGCACCCAGGTCAAACATAGCGTTAGTATGGTGTTCCTAATAATCCTTTAGGTGAGTGTATATGCATTTAAAGAGTAACTAAACCCTAAACCAACTTTTTTTAGTTACTGATCTGTAAGAATGATGCTTTATTAGTGCTGTTCATTGATTTTAGTAAGTTTTTTGACATTTGGATATAAAGTGTTTCAATACTGCAATATATGGTGTAAAAACGTCTGAGTGCTGCCCTCTTCAGGTTGAACGGTGGCTACTGCAGTTGAATTTTCCTATTGGATGTTGGGTCCAAAAAATGACTCGTGACGTAAGCAGATTCAAGCTCACCACGCCCTTGTTACGATCTCACCACACACTTGGTACCAGCTTAGTTCGTCCCCTCTATCTCCATTGGGATCTGCCCACTTTTCTTGCATTTTTCAAATATTGCCAGTGGGCGGAGTCAGGCTCTGACCAGGGGTTTAGTTACGCTTTAAATTATATTTGGAGGACCCTCAGTAATACCATCATGGACCCCCTGTTGAAGACTTATGCACCACCAGCCAAAAGTTTGAAATCACATCACTGAAATGTTTGCCTCGATCTTAAAAATCTTAAGTGTATGTTAAAATGCTTGAAATTACTTTTGTACACAAAGGTACTGCTGCTTGTGCCAACATATTAATTTATTTTATACTAAAATGAAATTGAAGACTTAGACTAAATAAAGCAGCCAATAAGAGCCCAGGATAGATGTGAACTCATTTAATATTTTATCTTGTGTGATAAAATGCATTGAATAAGATTTTGGAAATTATGGGCAAAGGGTGAGTACACTACAGACGATCAAATATAACAAAGTTTTTGATTTACTTTGGATTTAAGTCACATAATTCCTATAGTAACATTTCATGCCATCATTTTATAAGAATTATTCTGTAATGTGAAAAATAATATAACGAAAGGTAACAATACAATGCTCTACCAGTTGAGCTACAAGAACATTATAGTTTGTAACACAAGGTACATATTTCACAAATGTATTGCAATAAAAAGTTTCACAATTCATTTGTAATTAAATATATAAAATATTTTGGCCACTAACAAGGTTGTACCTGCAATTATAATTACCCACAAAATGTATACAATGCTTTGCATAAAACTATTTGACAACTGAATTAAAATGTAACTCATGACACCTTTAATAAAATAAAAATGATTTTGAAATTGTATGGATGGATACA